>NW_003163305.1:270512-469335 GCF_000004985.1 Naegleria gruberi
CATTCCAATTTGTTTTGGAATTCCTGCAACCAACGAATCTGTTTGTTATGGACACGGCAACTGTACCTATCCAGACTATTGTACATGTAAGCATGGTTTCACATCTAGCTACTGCTTCATGCCAATGTGCTATGGATACAACGCCTCAGATGCTCAAGTTTGCTCTTCACATGGCCAATGCATCTATCCAGAGTTGTGTAAATGCTCAACTGGGTATACCTCAGAAAATTGTTCAATTCCTATTTGTTTTGGCGTTCATATCTTGATGAATGAAACAGCTCCCTGTTCCTCACATGGCCATTGTGTTGCTCATGACATTTGTCAATGTTATGACGGATATTATGGAGATAATTGTGAAATACATAATTGTTATGGAGTACCATTCAATGATTCTGCAATGACTTGTTATGGCCATGGTAATTGTTCATCTCCAGATATTTGTCTTTGTGAAGAAGGTTATGTTTCGGATAATTGTTCGTTACCAGTTTGTTTTGGGCTCAATTCTTCTGATTCTAATGTTTGTTCTTCTCATGGACAGTGTATTAAGCCCAATGAATGTGAATGTTCGGTTTATTTTACAGGATTGCTTTGTGATATTCCAATATGTTTTGGAATTCCAGCAAGTAATGAATCTACTTGTTATGGACATGGTAATTGTTCTAATCCAGATACGTGTCAATGTATTTCAGGATATACTTCGGATAATTGTTCAATTCCAGTTTGTTTTGGATTTAATGCTTCAGATATTTCAAATGTTTGTTCAAATCATGGACAATGTATTTCACCTGATAACTGCCAATGCGAAAATGGATATACTGGACTTAATTGCTCAATTCCAATTTGTTTTGGAAAACATTTACTCATGAATGAATCAGATTTGATATGCTCAACTCATGGACAGTGTGTGGATACAGACACTTGTCTTTGTGGTGATGGATATTATGGTCCACAATGTGAACTCCATGATTGTTTCCAAGTGCAATTCAACGATTCAAACGTATGTTATGGACACGGTAATTGTACACATCCAAACCAATGCCAATGTCAATATGGTTACACTTCATCCAATTGCTCAATTCCAATTTGTTATAGTTATAATGCATCTGATATTTCAAGTGTTTGTTCTGCACATGGTCAATGTATTGAACCTGATTTATGTGAATGTCTAAATGGTTACACTTCTTTGAACTGTTCAATTCCAATTTGTTTTGGAATTCATTTAGAAATGAATGAGTCAATGTCAATTTGTTCATCACATGGTTATTGCGTTGGGCCAGATACATGCATTTGTGAGAATGGATATTATGGAGCAATGTGTGAATTGCACAGTTGTTTTGGTGTGAAATTTAATGACTCCACTGTATGTTATGGACATGGAAATTGTTCACAACCAGATTCCTGTGTTTGCTCAGATGGTTATACATCTGATAATTGCTCAATTCCAATTTGTTTCAACATCACAGCTTCAAATTCACAAGTTTGTTCATCACACGGTGAATGTTTATCACCAGATAATTGTCAATGTTCAAATGAATGGACTGGTGATGAGTGTAGTATTCCAATTTGTTTTGGAATTCCAGCAAGTAATGAAACTGTTTGTTATGGACATGGTAATTGTTCATATCCAGATACGTGTCAATGT
This sequence comes from Naegleria gruberi, assembly GCF_000004985.1. NCBI lineage: Eukaryota > Heterolobosea > Eutetramitea > Acrasida > Naegleriidae > Naegleria > Naegleria gruberi. Next base: position 272,155 of record NW_003163305.1, read on the forward strand.
AAATCAGGATATACTTCATCGAAATGTTCAATTCCTATTTGTTTTGGATTTAATGCTTCAGATATTTCAAATGTTTGTTCAAATCATGGACAATGCCTTGCTCCTGACATTTGCCAATGCGAAAATGGTTATACTGGATTTAATTGCTCAATTCCAATATGTTTTGGAAAACATTTACTCATGAATGAATCAGATTTGATCTGTTCATCCCATGGTGGGTGTATTTCACCTGATACATGTCTATGCGATAATGGATTTTATGGCCCACAATGTGATTTATTCGATTGTTTTGGAATACAATATAATGATTCGAATACTTGTTATGGAAATGGTAAATGCATTTCACCAAATTTGTGCGAATGTTACGATGGATGGACATTTACAAATTGCTCCATTCCTTTATGTTATAATTTAACAGCCTCTGATACGAATGTTTGTTCTTCACATGGAAATTGTCTGAAACCTAACGAATGCCAATGTCACGAAGGATTTACATTTGAAAATTGTTCAATTCCAATTTGTTTTAACGTGAACGCATCAGATTCTAATATTTGCAGTGGACATGGTACATGTATCTCTCCAAATAATTGTTCATGTGAAGAGAATTATTTTAATGCCAATTGTGAAGAAACTACTTGTTTTGGACTTGTTTCTAATAGTTTACAAAGTTGTGGTGGATTTGGTAATTGTACAGCATTTGATATTTGTGAATGTGACTCGAAACATGTTGGAGAAAACTGTTCCATTACTTTTTGTTTCGGATTACTTTCTAACAATTCGAACAATGTTTGCTCGGGCAAAGGTCAATGTTTAGAATACGACCACTGTAACTGTTCACAAGGTTACTATGGAGAATCATGCGACTTATTCGATTGTTTCGACATGCCAAAAAATTCTTCACTTGTCTGTTCAGGAAAAGGTAAATGTTTAGATTCGAATATTTGTAAATGCGGTATAGGATTTTATGGAGATTATTGTCAAGATTTTGATTGTTTTGGAATTCACAAAGATGATCCAAATGTCTGTTCTAGAGTTTCTCCATGTACTTCTCCCAATAATTGCTCCTGTCCAGCTGGATATTACGGAGCTAGTTGTGAACTATTCAATTGCTTTGAAATTCAAAGCAACTCCTCTAAAGTTTGTTCTGAACATGGGAAATGTCACTTGCCAAATAATTGTTCTTGTGAAGAAGGATATTTTGGGAGAGATTGTTCAGAATTTGAATGTAATTTCATTCACAAAAATAATGAAACTGTTTGCAGCTCAAATGGAAAATGTCACTCACCAAATAATTGTTCATGTTTTGATCATTATTATGGAGAAGATTGCGAATTATTTAATTGTTTTGGGAAAGCATTCAATTCTTCACTGGTTTGCTCTGGAAATGGCCAATGCCTCGATTACAATAATTGTAAATGTAATATATCATTTTTAGGTGTGGAATGCCAAGATTTTACCTGCCATGGATTACATTTTAATGATTCGAATGTTTGCAGTGGAAATGGAAGCTGTTTATCTTTGGATAATTGCACATGTTTTGATGGATTTACTGGGAGTGATTGTGAAATTAATATTCCAGATCCAATTATTGAGAGAAATGAAACTAATAACCAAACTGAAACAACAAATTCAACTCTATTTAGTAATCAAACAAGTAGTGATGATAATTCTACCCTGTTTGATAATTCCACTTTGATTAATGGAAATAATCAAACTGAAATGTCTAATTCAACTTTAGAAAGCAATCAAACTGTTGTTATTGAAAACTCAACACTACCATTAACGAATCAAACCCTTAATTCATCTTCCATAAATGGAAATCAAACTGAGGTATCAAATTCAACAGCACTCACAAGTAACCAAACTAATGTTATTGATAATTCTACTTCTTCTGAAAATTCAACATTATCAGCCACCAATCAAACTTTGAATTCCACTTCTGTAAATATTAATAACCAAACCGAAACTAATTCTACTGATTCCAATAATTCCACTCTAGAGTCGTGTTCTCAACATGACGGTATACAATGTTCTGGTAATGGATTTTGCAATCATTCTGAATGTATTTGTGAAAATGGTTACCACGGAACCGATTGCAATCTATTCGAATGTTTTGGAATCAATTCGACTAATTCTCAAGTCTGTTCTGGTAATGGCCAGTGTGAATCTCCTAATTTATGTGCCTGTAAAGAAGGATATCTATCACCCAATTGTTCCTCATTCACTTGCTTTTCCAAACTAAACTCAGAACCATTAGTTTGCTCTGGACACGGATATTGCCAAGATCTAAACTCGTGCCAATGTGATTCTGGTTTCTATGGCCCTCAATGTGACCTTATCAAATGCTTCTCCGTCCTCTCCAATGAATCATCAACAGTTTGTCAAGGTCGTGGAAATTGCACAAATCCTGACACATGTCAATGTGAAACGGGATATCACGGTCCAGAATGTAACATTCCAGTATGTTTTGGCAATTACAATGAAAATTCAACAAGTGTTTGTAATGGAAATGGTCAATGTTTTGCAAAGGATACATGTCAATGTAATGAAGGATATCTTGGTGAAGAATGTCATTTGACAGTCTGTAACAAAACTTCATGTGTTTATGGTGTTTGTGAAAGTGCTTTGAATTGTAAATGTAATGTTGGATATGGAGGAAAAAATTGTGAGCAAGTCATTTGTTTTGGTCATTTGGCATCTGACATTAATGTTTGTAAGGGAAATGGATATTGCATAGCTCCTGACAAGTGTAATTGTTCAAGTTTGAAATATAGTGGAAAGGAATGTCAATTCGAACAAGATTCTGATGAGCAATGCTCCATTTATGGAGATTTAACAATTTTTAATTCTAATTGGATGAGTGAAAGTTTGAAAATTGGTTTGAGTGGAAAATTGAATCAAACTTTGAGGTCAACTATCAAATATTCTCCTAATTTATTTTCAATGAATAGTTTCAAATATCTAATCAAGATTCAAAATAACGGAATTAGAAGTTTCGAATATTCTATTCGATCATATTGTGAAAATGGAAATTCTTTCAAGAGTTTAGGAAAGATGGTTAACTCTATTGAAAGCTCTAAATCATTAACTCAATACGAAAGTATCCAAATTGAAAATGATGCTTTTGGATTTGCATTCTATTCTCTTGACGAAAGATTTGAAAATATCGAATGCAATATCGAACTGAGTATGAAACCTCTAGATAGAAAAGACAATTGTTTGGTTTATGATTCTATTCATGATCCTACTTCTTCATATAACTACAAAATATTGATGATATTTGAGAATGTTGATTCTTGCCTCTTTATGAAAGAAAATGAAAATGGTCTAGTTGACTTGACCATTCAAAATTCAGTCCTATCAAGCCTCACAAATCAATCTTCTGAATTATACAATTATGAAACCAATTCTACAGAAAGCTATCTTAAAATTCTTTCCATTTTCCCACAGAAGCGTAATAATTGGCAAATAATCCAGTCAACCAATGACAACAACACAACAACCTCAACATCTGCATCTCTGTTAATCACAGCTCAATTAATCAATCCAGAAAATCTCTACGGTATATTCATTCCTGCTCTATACTGCCAGGACGACAGTATTTCAAGTGGGGACTCCTTTACAACAAGTTCTAGCTCTCTAACTCTTTATCATGAAATGTCAAAATTAGTTTTCCAATTCAACATTACAATTCAAAACATTTCACAAGATTTGATTGATTATGGAAGAGTCAGAGGTGGTAAGGAAGGCACAGCATCCATTAATATCGATTCCATGAACCTTAATTGTTCATTACTACTCATACCATCACCTGCCAAATGTTGGACATCAAAAATTGATAACCAATCCAAACGTTCTCTTCCACAACCTTCTACTCAACTCCAACTCTACCTCCAATCACTCAAAAAACTAATATGTCACTTTACCCTGCCAATTGTCTCTGGCGAATTTAAATTCATCCAAAGTGTCAGATCATTCGAAATTGCCCTAACCTATACTTGTATGACTCTTGGATTCGCCTCAATGATTTGCACAACCAAAGGTCCAAGAGATCGTAAACACTCCCTACTACAGTTAGTAGATTTCGTAAAACAAACTAGACGAAACAAGCTCGAACAAGATGAACAAGACGAAACTCATTCCACCCATGAAACAGAGAAAAATTTACCTTACTGCGACAATTGTGGGCATAAAACCTTGAAAAAGGCGAAATTTGAGATTAGCTTTGATGGTCAACAATCAGAAAGTGAAATTGGATTTTTCGTGTGCGAACAGCAAGAATGTTTTGAAGCATTGTGTTCGTTATACAATGAAAATTATAGTGAATATTTCACATGTTATGATTGTAGATCTGGTCAATTGGTGAAATTCCCGCCATTTTTGATGGTGGGTGTGGATTGTGTTGATGATTTGCCTGCTGGTGCAGAATCACAAATTTTGTTGAATGCCTTTGATGCTGATGAATATGGAGATCTTGATGAAGAAACAGTAGACGAAACATTTGATACAGTGTTATTGGATTCGAATACTAGTAGATCTTGATCATTTCACAAATCAACAATCTTCAATTACAAATAAAGGCATTCGCTTTGTTTCAGTGTTTCACTCACTTCTTACAATTCGCAAGTCCCAACCAACACTTTCACTTTTCACACTTGACATTTGGCAGATAACTCTGCCATCCCAACACCTCACACCATCTCCAACCAACAAACTCTTCCTCACCATCCACTATCTCCAATATCACCTTTTGACCCATTCACTCCCATTGTAAACAGTTCCAAATATGACTCGTGAAAATGAATTATAAAACATTGCATGTCATTAGATTAGATGCGGTTGTGGAAACCGTTACCAATCTAGTCAAGTTGGCCCTTCTGGTAGTTGTGGCAAATCATTTCCATGTTAAAAAATCTTGAAAAAAAATGTTTCCACAACAACAATTTGACAATAGACAGCAAATGTCACATCAAGACGAAGAAGATGGCGGCTCTGGATCGTTTCATCTGCCATCGATTCATACGTTTATTCAGAATTCGAATAGTGGTAATTCGCAGCAACAACCACATCATAGCTATCCAAGTCCACATTATCCATTTTCTTCTCCATTTCTTTCGGCTTCCCATGGTTCGAACAGTTCAAGACCACGTTCTCAAGATTCGATAATGAGTGGTCTTTCGAATTTCAGTAATCATCATTCATCACATTCGAATAATGTTTCTAATAATTTCCAATATCATCACCAACAGTTTTCGAATAATCAGCAACACAATAATCATCAGGATTATTCTAATAATCATAATCAAATGGAAGATGAATCACCAACCATGTCCTCTTCAACCTCCTCCTTTTCGAATAATGACAACCAACTTTCGAATAACAACCAACATCGAACCCAACGATCCAATTCCTCTCTGATGACCAACCACCAACTCAACAGAAAAGCAGTCATCACTCCAAATGGCATTAATCTACCTCCAAGTCTTTCCCACAACAATTATTCGAATCCTCACCAACACTATCCTATTCTACCCCAGCAACAACAACAACACAACCTTGTTACTCCACAACAACAACCTCCATCCAACAGCACCACGCCATCGTTGTCCACTACCAATCACATTTCTAATAATGTAGTTATTGGAACCTTTCCAGTTGGAAATTCCTATTCTTATCATTCACCTCAACAATCTCTTCATCACGTGCAACAACAACTTTATATTCATCACGATCCACAACAACAACAAACTTTCTTTCCCACCACTCCAAATTCAACTTCATCTTCAACTGCTCCTCCTCCGATGGTGGTGGTTCATCATCAACCTTTAAATGCACATGTAATGATGAATACCAATACTACTAATAATAATACATTGGCCAATAATAATAATAATTATTATAATCATTCTCATGGTGCTGCTAATAATAATGCTAATAATGCTAATAATAATGAATTTTATCCACCATTGCCACCAAAGCCATCACGTCCAGTGCCAATTTCCAATATTTCATTCAGTGGCATTGTTAATAATTATAATAATAATAATAATAGCAGTAAGGATAATCAATTGTCTTGTGCATCATTGTCGACAAGTAATGCTTCGTCAGTGAATGGACAATCGGCAGTGATGATGACGAATCAGTTTGGGATTAATCCACTACCTTGGGATAATAATAGTAAGATGATTAGGTCATTTTCGAATTTTCAACCTAAACCACCTAAAAAGACAAAGAGTTCTGTAAAGCAATGTGAAAATCCAAAGTGTAATGCTACTGATACTCCATTATGGAGGTAAGTATTTGATATTTTTATTGTAAATATTTAACATTTTACAATAATTATGTGAAATTTCTTAATTTGAATCACATGTATTAGAAAGGGATATTTCGTCGAAGGTGGAAGAAGAGCCAATTTGTGTAATGCTTGTGGACTTCATTATCGTAAGGGACATTTTTGTAAATTTTGTAATGAAATTTACAGAGATGTTAATGAGCTCGTTTCCACAGAGCCATGGATTTTGTGTTGCGCTTGTGAGAGGTATATGCACAGAAAGTGTGTTCAACAGGCAGGTATTTCCCTTCCAAAATCTCAAAGTCATCAACACATTTCACAATCAGTGAATGATCAGTTCTATTGTGATGAATGTGGAGGTACTAGGACATTACAATCATCCATCACTGCAACTGCAATCAACAATGATCCTGCCACTGCTGTCAGCAGCACTTCCACAACAATGCTCACTGAAAAGATGGATGAAACCTCCTTTGAATCAAGTCCAATCCTTAATGCAATTGCCAACAATTCAACCTCACCACCAAAGACATCACCTGGTTGTAGACCTCTTTCATTCCAAGCTCCTCCATCAACTGCACAAGTGAGAGTTGCAACTAGACCATTCACTGTGAGTGCAGACAGAGAGAATGTAGTCTCACTTTTAATGAGACACAATGAGACCAACGTGATGGGTATGATGAATGCTCCAAATCCATTTGTAAATAATACTGCTTCTGCTGCAAATGTTGAAGAAGAAAATGGTGAAAATCACAATTCTTCACAACAACATGAAACAACCTCTGGTCTCAACAATTATTACAATTTGAAGAATAGACCACTTCCTCCAATTCCATCCAATAATGGAAAAGTTTTTGCAGAGCAAACAAATTCAACAACAACCTCACCACCAAATATGAGAGAAGGTAATACTCTACCTTCCATTAATTTCCTACTCACACCTCCAAATAATTAATTTTTGAAATCAAGAGCAAACTTTATTCGAGTTGACATTGTAATAAATTAAAACATATTGAAGGCACAACTTGTTGAGGTTCCTGACCTAGTCATTTTGATTTGGTGGTGCTCTCTTTCTTCTTCTTTATCTTCTTTCGTGATGATTCTCTTTCTTTTGATATCATCTAGGGATTCATTTACAGAGGTGGGTTGGTACTTGTATGAGTTTTCTTTTAGGAATTGATCAAAGGATTGGAAATTGTTGGGAGTAATGGTTAGGTGGAGGTAATTATTAGGAAGGGAAGGAGGATTGGAAGGTATGGCCTGATTCATTGAGGTGGTGACACCTCCTTGATTACCTAGATTACAGTGTTGTTGAGGAAAATTGTCAGATTGGCAAACCATCATATCATTGGTTGATACAATTTTTGCATTATGGGAAAAGTCTTGTATGTTTGTGGGAATCTGCATTCCTGAATAATCACTTGTTGGATGTTGATAAATTGAGGTAGGGGTGGATGTATTTGTGAAAGATGGTCTAGAATTATCATTAGATTGATTATTAAATATTGACAGGTGTTGATGGTAGTTATTGTTATATTGTTCCAAGTATTGTGATGAGAGTGTAGGAGGAGAATGATGGTTTGTGAAAGGAAGTGGTTGACCACCATGTTGTTGTATGTTGTTAGTGGATGCTGCTGAAGGATTGCAATATAAATTAATGTAGGAAGGCAAAGAAGATGATCTTCTTAAACTACTATTAGGAGATTCAAATCTACCACCTTCAAGGTATTTAGGTTTCATAATGTACACGGAATAATTTACAAAAATTCACAAGACTGTCTAATCAGTCACTTAGTTATACTTCTTATTATTAGGAATCACAAAAATACACAATGTGTTCCTCCAAAATCTTATGAAAAACCGAACGATATGATGATGTCCTCTTTTTCAAAAGCGAAAGTGTTTGTAGTATTTGATGTTTTGGCTATTTTTTTTAACCTTCATTCAATCTTTCACTACTCGTGATGATAAACAATATCAAAATACCAAATCAAGCCTTACCCAAAGGCTCAGAGTTGAAAGTTGTTCTTCTTGCTCGATGCCATAGTGGTGATGAATAATACAAAAGTTTGTAATGATGATGTAAGTAAAAAATTGGAGGGATTTTTTGCAGCTCAAAGTGCCTTGTCAGAACTAGATTGGTGTTGTAGTTGTTGGTTCAATAAGGATCCATACGGATTGTAGGGATAATGGAATGCTGTCTATATGGTATTTAGCTGAGAATTGAGTAATACATTGCTGGTACTACAACACTACGATTCAATGAATACTACTACGAACAAAACTGTACAATTTTTGATCTACAGTACTCTTCATTATTCAAATAGTAATTTAGGAGTAATTCAAATAGTCCCTCGACGATGACTATTCAGCTAGATGTTGAGGTATTCATCAATGATAATCACCATCTGGTGTTGATAATTTTTTTGAGGTTGCATCTCACTAAGGTAACAAGAGAGAATATTCACTACAAGCATTAAGGGTCTTTATTTGGAGTTTTTGAGATGAAGAGTTTCAATGTAAGCAATGTTAAAAATCAAATAGAGGTGACATGTTTCTTTTAAATTCATTATTTCTTCCTTCTTGACAATAAAGACAGGTACCTCTTAGTTTACAAAGAGTTTTTATAATCAATATAAAAATTACTCTACTTCCTAGCACCACAATACTATTATGAATCTACTCTTCTTTTTTGCTTGTAATATCTGATTAACAAATTATTGAGGAAAATTTCATTTCTTTTAAATTGATTCAATCTATCAATTTGAACACTTAGCATATTCACGGTCAAACTCCCAGCTTTTCCTGCAATTATAACTTGTTATTTCGTAATTAATTTATAAAACAAACTCATTTGGTCCATTATGATCCATCACTTGAGGGTTTAATTAATAATAATATCTGAAATATTGTCTAATTGATCAGATTGATTTCTGCTTGTAAATCCATTCTAAGGTACAATAACAACATCCAATATTAACGTTAACCAAAGAGTAAGCCACTTACAAGTCAATGGTTATAGACAACATCTATCAACAAAGTTCACAACCCAAATTTGCACAGTGATCGTTAACATTTAATTGACAATCAACCTTTTGGGAAGTTGACAGAAATTTATCAGTTACAACATTCATTATTGTCAACTCAAGCTTACAAGTCAGTTTGCAGCTTGTAGTATATGTGAAAAGCTGATAAGGTTTTTCACTACTTTGTCTCTTGTTCTCTAAATTGAAACTTCTCTCGTTCAGCAATTAACCAAAATCTAAAATGTCAAATTTTCAAAAATCACTTCCATCATTATTAAGGAGATTCTCTTAACAATAACTCATATCCAATAACGTGATTCTCTAGAACAACCTCCTACTAACATCCAAAAAAACTGTCTTTGATGGATTCAAATAAACAATAGGCAACACTTTCTGGAGCAAACCAATCAAATGTCCACATCATTTCAACAGCTTTCAGAAAAAATGAAACGAATGTTTGGAAGCCGTACGAACAATACTGACAAATCAAAAGATCAGTACGTTCTTGGCTCTTCCTCCAATAACAACAACAACAACAATACCAACAGTAATAATAACAATGGTAGTAATACTAATGGTGGTAATACTACTACTTCTACCAATAATTCTCAACAACCTACTACATCAAGTCAACCACCACCACAAAATTCATCCAAACAAGCACCACCAAGAAAAGGATCACGGAATATGGAAATTTCCAGACCAACTAGTTTTAGATTATTGCAAAGTTTCGCCACAACAGACTCCAATTCTTCTTCATCAAAATCTAACGGCCATCCATATTCAAATGGCGGGGAAAGTAAAAAAAATTCATCATCAAATGGCAGCAGCAATACATCCTCATCCGCATCATCTACAAGTGCAACGAGTAATAGTCAGACTAGTAGTAGTAGCAGCAGTAGCCTTTCGATTGTTTCGTCCATTGATACACAATCATTGAGTTCTCAGGGATCCGTTTCGGGAGATGTAAATATTACCATCAATGATGATCATCATAGCAATGGTCAGCAAAATATGAATTCGGGAGAGAGAAGTGAATCACCCAATTCAATCACTCCACAAAAGTTGCAAATACCCTCTCCAAAGGCTATGCATCATGGAAGAAGTCCAACATCTTTCAATGTTCCTTCCTTAACTTCAGTGTTGGTGCAACAGGGCGATAAGGTGCATCATCGAACAAAGTTTAATGAAATTTCTGTTCGTCAATTATCTCCAATGAGTTCTAGATCTCCAGTCAAATCTCCTGAATTGGAGTTGACAGAAGAAAGACTCAATAAGATAAATGAGGATTTTGAGGCTGTTTTAAAGAGTAGAGCAGTCAAGCAATATGGTATGTTTATTGATATATGTTTTAGTATATTTAATCCTGAATATTATTAGAAATTGAATACGTGAAAAAGAATTGGTCTTTGAAACAAAAACTAGTTTTTATTCAAATGAACGAGCAACTCAATAACATGTCGAGTGAGAATTCTTATAATGATCCAAATTCAGAGCCATTGACAGTTGCTGATGAAATTAGAGAAACTCTTGTAGTCATCTTTTCTTACTTACAAGATTATGAATATCTCATTACAAACGTCAGAACTCATCACAGAAGATTGCACGTAATCTTGGAAACTGTGAGACACTTATCTGTTGCCTTAAGAACACGCGAGATTAATTTTGTTACCGAGTTTATTCAGCAAGATGGTATTAATGCATTAAGTCTTTTATTGACCAAAGTTAATAGAATTTACAAACTGAACTTGCATACAGAGAAACAAAGAAAGAAGAAGATTTCTTATCAATTAACCGAGTTGGAAATTTTACAACAAATCATCTTGTGTTTCCATTCTATTGTTGATACAGATGAAGGAATGGAAGCATTGATTGCACACTCTGATGTTATCAAACACTTGTTAATGATTTGTGACTTTGAAGCATTCCTCAAGGAAATGTTGGACTATTCAAACTTTATTACTAATAACAGTAGAAATGAAACTGTTCAAAGTCCAAGAGGAACAAAACCATTTAGCACTCAAACTAATACCTCATCCTCTGGAGCAGAGAATAATGATGGATCAAGTTCAGACGAAGAGCCTGAAAATGATGCTCAATCTATTTCTGTTCTTTCCTCACCAAGAGAATCTAGAAGAAAAACGACAGAGACACTGAAAGGTCTTGTCAACCAAATGATTGTTCAAAAGTCTAACCTAAGATCTAAAATTCTAGTCCTGTTATCAGTTGTGGCCTACTATGGCGAGAATGGTTTTTGGATCATTTTAGAATCTGTCAATAGCTATAAATTGATGAAGAATGAAAAGCACAGATTCAAAGAAATGTTCCACTGTATGGAATCAGTTTTTTATCACGAGCAAGAGCTAGCAGCTCACATTTTAATGTTTATGAATTCATTCCTTTATGCTTCTAAGAATTCGAGTTTTGCAAGTCATATATATAGAGAATTTATTAACTTTGATGTTAAGAAATTTGTCAGCGAAAAGTATGCCAGCAAGGAGGAAATTACAAATGGAAAACTCTTAAATCAGTGTAAAATGTTCCTTGACTTTGAAAATAACGAAAGAAGAATATTCCAAAATGCTTTCAAAGGAGATGGTATTTCTAAGGAAGACGAAGACCTTTGGCTTTCCTTGTCAGATCCTGTTGAAATTGCCAAAGTAATGAAAATGAGATTGAGTGAATCTGCCGAGTCTAATAGTAGTATGATTAATACCATGAAATTGTTACTTCTCATAACTATGAATAAGAATAAGGACAAACTTGACTCCAAGTGGACCCTCGTTGAAAAGGTACTTGCAGATACTATTACACCTTCTGGAGATGTGACAGAAAAGAGTGGTGGAGCTGACAGAATTGAATCTCTCAAATTACAAACAACTATTGATTTGCAAAGAGACAGTATCAAGGCACTGGAAAAGGAACGCACTCAAGCATTGGATATTATCTCACAATTAACAGACATCACTAGAAACAATAAGGAAAATGCAACAGTTAGTGTTTCTAAATTCGATTCTCAAGACAATCCTCTGCTCGACAAGCTTGTCGATTTTTCAAAGAATCCACTCGCTGAAAAGTATTCATTCTCTGTAAATATTGTGGAACCTGTAGAAGCTCTCATTCCTCCACCTCCTGGTATGGGTGGTATTCCACCACCACCAGGTTCTGGCATTCCACCTCCACCTGGAATGGGAATACCTCCACCTCCTGGTATGGGTGGCATTCCACCTCCACCAGGCTCTGGTATTCCACTACCTCCTGGTGTTCCACCACCACCTGGAATGCCTGGTGTTCCTCCACCGCCAGGTTCTGGTATTCCAATGCCTCCTGGTGGTGGCTTTTTTGGAATGAAAACCAAACTTCCAAAATTACCAGAGCTTAAAGCCACCAAAGACACTAAAAAGATTCACATAGCAGGCGACAAGATCAATAACAAGGACATTGAAGGAACTGGTTGGATGAGTATTTTAGAAGAAAATGCTGAAAAAATGAGCAAGATATTCGACAAGAATCTATTCGAAAATAACTTCCAAAAGAAGGAAACAAGAGATGCTCCATCGCAAGAAAAGGAGAATGTTCCTACTCTTGTTTCATTCCTTGACTCGAAGACTTCATACCAACTTGCATTGTTATTGGGCTTTTTGAAGAAGAATGAAAGAGAAATTAGAAAACATGTAATTGATTTGAATGAAAAGGAACTTCAAAAGCAAACTATTCACAGTTTGAAAGACTTGTGTCCTGAAGAAGACAAATTCAAGGAAATTGAAAGTTTCGTACAGAAAGGAGATGGTTATTTGGAACAGCTGGAACCTGGTGACAAACTCTTCTATGCCATGAAAGACATTCCAAGACTTAAACAAAGATTCACTGCATGGTCAAGCCAAATTTACTTTGAAGGATCTGTTATTAGTGTAGAACCAGATATTGAATCCTTGAATAGAGCATGCAAGAATATTGTGCAATGCAAGAGTTTACAAAGATTGATGACATTAATAGTATTGCTTGTCAACTTTTTGAATAAGGCCAAGACTGACAAGGACAGAGTTTATGGTTTCAAGCTTAACTTTTTGACAAAACTTGGTGATATCAAATCTTCTAGCGATCCAAATCGTTCAATGATGAATTATCTTTGCGAATTCTTGTTGGCCAAGGATGACAAGTTAATTCCAGAACTTCTCAAGGAATTGAAAGACTATGCTGAAGTCGGATCTAGAATTGAGCTTCCAGAATTGAAGAAAGAAATTGGCAAACTTAACGAGTCCTTAAAAGTCATTCAAACTGAACTCGAATTCTACAAGAAGGAGCAAAAGTTTATCAATGACAAATTCCCAAAGCAATTGGATGAATTCTATCAATATGCCAAATCTGAAATGCAAAAAATTAACAAGGCCCAAGAAAAATTGGAAAAGATTTTGAAAGAGGTTGCCAAATTCTTTGGCGAAAAGGAGAAGGATGTCTGCGATACTCCTCACTTATTCTTCACTGCTGTTTCAAACTTCTTGAAACAACTCGACGCTACTTTTACCAAGCTCAAGGAAGAAAAGGAAAAGAACAAGGATGACCAATTAAGAAAAGAATTGAAGAACTTTTTGCAGAATAGAAGACCAGAAGGAAACATGACCATTCTCTCAGCAGTAGCTAACGGTGATATTAAACAATAAAACAAACATAGATGATTAATCAATTTAAATAATGAATTTTTTGAATTCTTCATGTTCAGCAAAGAAGTTCCACATTGTTGTGTCAGCTTTGGTCATTATTTGTCTGTTTGGTTCTTGTTTCTTGACGTGTGTAACTGTTCTATCGAATTTATCATGCACAGAACCCTCATCTGAATCCTTTAAAAAGTTTACAATCAATTGAGCTGTATCTTGTTCTCTTTCCATGAAGAACATGTGTCGTGTATTGTTCAAAATGACAAATCTCGACTTGCTATTCTCCTTCAATAAATCATAATAGATTGGGAAACATTCAGTACTTGGAACTGTCAAATCAAAGATTGACCAAATGAGGAAAACTCTAATATTTGATTTACCAACAATTCGAATCTGTTCATCACTTCCCTGCAATGGAAAATTACTTTCGAAAAATGTAAATATTCAATGTCATCATAATACCTACGTAAATGAATTAACAAATGAAGTTACTTGAGAATTATTCTCATCTTCCTTATTTTTCATTTCCACTGCGTATTTCATTCTCTCCTGAACTAGAGAATCATTCAAATCAAAAAGTCCAGTAGCAACCTTTTGTTCATCAGTTGATGCCTTATGCAAAGCTCCATAAACAACATTTCCCAACCATGGAACCTTTACAAGTGAACTTCCAAATGGCAATTTCCAAGTTGCACCAGCAGGTGAAAACAAAATCAAATCATCCACAATATCCGAATGTTTAGCAGCAAAATGTACAGATACACATCCACCCATCGAAAATCCAATCTGTTATTCTCGGTCTCTTTGTTTCTAATTTGATTCCAATCATTATTTTGAATACATTATATATTCATCATGATCAAAATATATACCAACCTCTTTTTGTATGAGCTTTAATAATTAAATTATCAATCAATTCATACAACTGATCCACAAACAAATCAGCCGAATGTTCAATCTCTGGATTTTCAGATTTTCCTCTTCCGTACTTATCATAACGTAAATAAATTGTTTTTTCCGATGATGCTGATGATGAATTCAAAGTCTGCTCAATAGCCTTCATCAAATGTAAATAAGAATAGGAGTGTGAGGAAATTCCACAAACAAAAACAATGGCATGATCCACTTGATCAGATTCCGATGGTCCATCCAAGATGTATCTGGTTTTTCCGTGCTTGGTTTTCAAATAGGTACAATTGTCTGCTGGCAATGTTTGCATTTTTTTTAAAATTGTATTGTAAATTATTTTAATCTACCGATTCGTTGACTAATATTACAATTTAACAATAAGATAGAAGACCATACTTTATGAAAATTGTTGAAGAGTCGCTATTTGTTTCTAATATTGAAAAATAGAAAAGAAATAGTAAAATTATCCTCCCATGCCGGGAATTGAACCCGGACCTCCTGGGTGAAAGCCAGGTATCCTAGCCATTGGACTACACGGGATCTTGTTCATATTGAAAATATTTCATAAATGTAATCAAGATAGCAAAATATTTCGTAAAGTTTGAGTACTGAACGTTTAGGAAATTCACAAGCTTAATAGAATCAAATGCTGTTAAAAAATATTAATTTCAAATGAATGAGTATCTTAATTTCATTAGGCTTAAATGTCGATGAGATTATCATTGCAGCTTTTTATAGAACTTGACAGTAAACTTATCTTCTGTCAAACACGCAATTTAGTCAACCCAGTTATCTTGGAACAAAACATTAAAGGAATGCAAGTACCAGTGCTAACGGCGGCGAACAGACGAAAAAAAATGATTGACATTCGCTTTGGTAAGTTGCTTTCTAATACATAAACTAATCAGCAAAGTAATCTCATTACTAGTACTTGCGTTGTGGTCAAGTGTTGCTCTCGCACAGCTTACCACAAGAACATCCAATACCATCACCATAACTGATCGTTCTGGCAATGGTCTAACCGCAATACCTCTCCAAATCGGTCGCCCATTCATTCAAGGTGAAATTCCATCAGTGCCAGGTGTCAAATTTAATGGAACAATTATTACCTCACAAACTGAAGTAACCAACAGATATCCTGATGGTTCTGTCAAGTTTGCCATAATCTCTACCATTCTACCAAATATCCCTGCAAATTCCTTTGGCTATTTAACATTTTTCTCCACAACTCCACATGTTGGTTCTTCATGTTCAATAAGTGGCATGTTAAATGATCAACCAGAGTTGGAAGTAAAGATTAAACTGGAAGGAAATTCAACTGAGAGTAACATTAGTCTCAGAGATATGATTTCAAAAGGTTTATACAAGTGGACAACTAATGGACCTGTAAGATGTGAATTAATTGTTGCAGATCATTCTATTGAGAGAAAGGCAGATGTTGGATTGGGAGGCCCAAAATCATTTAGACCAATCTTTCATCTTTCACATTGGAGTAATGGAAAGGTTCGTGTGAGGAGTATCTTGGAAAATTCAGTCATGGATACATTGCAAGATGTACAATATCATGTCTCAATTTATACAGGTGTCAGCAATCCTCAATTATCACACAATCAAGCAAATGTCACTCATTGGTTTGGTGCTCGTTGGACACGTATTAATTGGTTTGGAGCTGAGCCAGAAATCAAATATGATCTCAATTACAATGTTGAATATTTGGCCTTGACAAACTATGTTCCAAATTATTCACTCAATGACACTTACACGCCATCTCAAATCTCTTCATATTATAATACATTTTTAACAAGACCAAGAGGTATCTTTGAACAAGGTTTTTGGACAAAAGGAATGCCAACAACAGGAATGAGAGATGACATTGGTGTCATGCCAGAATGGACTGCATACTGGTTGTGTAATGGAGATTGGAGAATGAGACATATAAATTTGATTCAATCTGATTTGGCAGGTGCTTGGAGAGCTCAATTCAGAGAATGGGATACCTCACTCTATTGGGATAGAAACAAGACAGTTTCTGCTATTGGAAAACCAATTTCAATCTATGCTCATCCAACTTGGTGGTTCCCTAATAATGCCGATGTTTATGCTGGAGCATTGAATGTTCCAAAGATTACCAATCCATGGATTTTTGATGCCTCTCATCAAGTAAGTTTTATTTTCAAAAGTATTCTAATAATTGTTTCTAATAGCCTGATCCATTTTCAGTTCCTTACATGTTGAGTGGAGACTACTACTATTTGGAAAGTTTACAATTTTGGGCAGCCATTGGTTGTACTAGAATGAATGGTAAGTTATTTTGGATCAGTTTCTAATAATTGAATACTTTCAGATGGTATCTATGGACGTGGCATGAGTGGATATGCTGGAATTAATGATCAATTGAGA
The DNA here is from genome assembly GCF_000004985.1 of Naegleria gruberi. Classification (NCBI taxonomy): domain Eukaryota; phylum Heterolobosea; class Eutetramitea; order Acrasida; family Naegleriidae; genus Naegleria; species Naegleria gruberi. Next base: position 289,437 of record NW_003163305.1, read on the forward strand.
GGAATTGCATGGACTGCAAGAACTAGAATGTACGCTGCCATTCTCTCACCAGATGAATCCATTGAAAGATCTTTCTTCTATGAAACAATTTATGATGCCATTGCATATTGGGAAGGAGTGAGAGGAATTGATGATCCTCGTTTCAATACTCGTCCAAATTATCAATGGGCAAGAAAAAACAATGCCTGGACATGGTCTCCATTAAGATTCTTTTTAAGAGATACAAATGGTAGAATTGCTGCTTTCTGGCAAGAGAGTATGATGTTAATTGTTTTGGGAATGATGAGAGATTTGGATTTCCCAGTTGAGCCACTATTGAGCGAATATCACAAGGTGTTAACAACTCAATTATATGCTACTGGACATGATTATCGTTATATGGCTTATTATTGGGCTTTTGTAATGCAAAATTCCACATACAGTTATAAATGGTACGAAACATGGAAAGAATTCAAAGAGCAAAATGATGCACAACAAATTCAAAGAAGTCAAGATGCTGTAAATGGATGGTTGACTGGAAATTTCTATGCCAAAATTGCCTCATGTGCAAGTTCATTCCTTGTCAAGTACACTGGTGGTCCTGAATTATATGCTACTGCCAAGAAGGAAATTTATGACAAGTTCCCCATGTCTTTTGAATATAGATCTTTCAAAATTTATCCAAGACAAGATATTACACCAATATTTAGAGATGTTAGTACTATACCAAGACCAGATTCTTCATTGAATGTACCAGGAGGAGGTGGCCAAACCTCCAATCCAAAGAAGGCCATCTCTAGAGCTTCCAATGTTGTAATGAGTGCAGTTACAATGCTCATTCTTGTTATCTTTTCTGTTTTATTAAACTGAGAATAAAGTCAAGAAAATAAATATATAACTGTGTCAACTGCACTGACAGATTCAGATTCATTACACTGATTATCAAATAATTATTAGAAGAGTTTTGAAAGAATTTAATATTTACAATTTGATAAAATGTCTTTCTTAGATTATAATAAATTAAATGAGAACCATGGAGGAGTGAGGATGATCGTCATCATCCAAATGTGCCAAATTGAAGTAACCTTTGAACTTGGGTGCTTCCTTGTTGAGTAGAATCTTTGATCTTGGTCCTCTGAATGAACCTATCAAAGACGTCGTTGGATTTGAATCCACATGACTTTCCATCAGGTCTCCAGTGTAATTTTGCTTGAAAACAACCTTTTGTTTCTTCTCTTCATCCTTGTAGAATGAGGCATCCGTATCATTGGACGATGATCCACTTCCACTGTCACCTTCCGAGTAAATTCCTAGATCGACATTTTCTCCCTTTTCTATTCTTCGTGTTTCCTCACTCATCTTTCTGTCCTTTCTTCTCTTCCTTTGTTTTTCCTTAGCTTCCTTTAATCTTTCCTCAAGTGCAGCCACTGCATTAAATTCCTTATTAATTCTCTTTCCAGCCTTGATGGTTCTATCAAGCTTTCCCATCTGACCCTTAACTCTATTAAGGGCCTCCTTCTTCATTTGTTTTAATTGGAGTAATCGTTGTTCACCTTCACCAAAACCTTCCTCTCCATACTTTTTAGCCATCATTCGATGCAATCGTAAATCATCTCTTATTTGCATAATTTCAGCATGGAGGAGTGCAATGTGATCTTCCATATTGACCATCACATCATCAACTCGTTTCGTTCTTCCATCCATAGCATTGGTCTTCTTCATGAACGAAGAGGATGGTGAGAAGGGAGGAACATACCCCGATGAAGTTGAACTGGCTGAGCTCATCACAATAAATTAATTTTTTTTAAAATTCTGTACTTTGAACGATAAAAGTTGGCGGGTTTTTAACTATTGTTTCAAGAACAAAAGGTAAAGATGTGCGAATCAGTTATTATAAGACGCCCGTGGATGTTCGTCTCACTGCCATTTTGTGCTCAGCTACTGACCACATAGAGCCATATGGTATCCGAAGAGAAAGCAAGACTACGAAGTGGATGAGCCTCACCCAATTTAGATACAGAGTTAACGGTGAGATCGATGGTATTGATAGACTCTCTTCTTATGTGAGTGGTGCATTTTTTGAGAGGATTGTGGTTCTTTGGTATTTTAATTTTATTTAAAATACATTTAATATTTGAATTGAAAAAGTTTGAATTGTGAAAATGAACTAATTCATCACTTTAAAAGAAGGAAATGGATGGGATATCATAGCAAACTCTAGAGGCAATTGAGCATTGGGAAGAAACAGTAGCAGAACCTGTTATAGCCAACAGTGAATCTACAAAGAATTGTTTGGCATGAGCAATATTATCAAATAATCTCGAATAGGTCTGTCCAGTATTACCCACTTGTCCAAATCTTGCATAGACTGTGAAAATGTTATCATTTAGAGCATTGTTTTGAAGTTGAAGCATGAGGAATTTGTTATCATTTCCACAATTAATAAGAGCATTGAATGTACAAGATGAACGATCTTCATAGGTTTCTCTATAAATTCTTCCACCAATCCTCATAATAGTACAATATGGATCAGTCACTAGACTATATCGTGAATTATTAGTAACAATTAATGATGATGAAGAGGAAGTATTTTGAAGAAGGGAGAGTTTTTGCAATTTGCCCAAAAGAACACTACTTTCATCTAATACCAACTCTTCCCTATTGCCTGTGGACAATAAATCAAGCCAAGGACATTGATGAGTAGAGTGGTCATCATAGCAAACTGTTGTATTGTTATATGGAACGGAAGATTCTATAACATTACTCAAAAGGAAGGCAGAATTGCTGACAAAATTGATGGGAATGTTTTGATAGATTGGATTGGTCTTAGTTCTCTTAGTGTGTTGTTTGATTTGTTGTTCGTACAGTGTTGGTGAAGGATGATCCTTACGCTTTCTTCTCTGAAAATTGTTGACTTTGGAGCAATAATTGAGAGAAAAGTCTTTGAGTGGAATGGTCAAAGATGAAGATGAACAACTCTGAGTAAAGATTGGTTGATGGATAAGTGGTTGTTGTTGATGTTGAGGAAGTGTTAGGAGAGGTGTATCAAAGATGTGGTCTAATTCTTCGAGGAGAGCATTTGGTGATGAAGGATCCATAACATGTTGATTTTCTGCACTTGTTGTTGCAACAGAATTACTAATGGTACTGGTTGTTGTTGTTGATGGTGTTGTATCAATTTGCTCTATCAACTTGCTATCTTCACTTTCAGTGGTACTTGTTGTTGGATGTACTTGCTCTAATTCTCGTACCAATTCTTCAACTTTATCCGCATCATCAGTTGTATCAACTTCTTTTGTTTGGTTATTCTTACTCACTGCACCATCAACATCTTCAGTATTGTTGCCATTTGTTGTTGTCGTTGAAGTAGTAGGTTCATCAATTACTGTTGTTGTTATTGGTGGTGGAGCAATACTATCTTGTTGAATCAAGTCCAAACCCTCAACCTCCAGAAATTCCTCTTCTTCTTCTTCCTCTACAGGAGATGAGGGTATGATCAGAGAGGACTCATCGGCAATCTTAGTGTCGACGTGTTCTGGCATTTATTTATGATAAAAAGATTTGGAATACGTTGAACCTCTCTTATAAAACTACTAGTATGGCTTTTTTAAAATTATTAAATATAATTATTAATAATCAATCTCGAGAAACGTGTCTGATACGACGTCGTTTTGATCGAATAGAAACTGATATTGTTCTATTTCACCATGTTCAGAGTAGCAATATGATAACGGTAATTTGTTTCTCGAGGCAAGTTTATGAATGACAAATAATCATATTACCTGATTCACTAATTTTCCTTGTACATTGGATGATTAAAATCAAGATTCCATCCATTATAATCACTCATTAATTGCAATAACAACATTACGTGGTGTGTTTGTAGACAATAGACAACTCAAAAAAATGTTTCGTCTACCTCTACAGGAAACATTTAAAACATCATCACTAACACATCAGAGATCATCTTTAGCACTGTTCCGGTGTTCATCTCTTTCTCAACATTATCAATACTCTAGAATTTTCATTTTCATATCACTTTTATTATTGTCATGTTTGTTATCTTCCATAAATTCTCAAGAGTTTACATTGAATCCTCTCGAGGGAAGAATATCTACCATGCAGTTCATAAACAGACGTACAGTTTATGTTCATACAGATAAATATGTTTATTTGAGTGCTGACAAGGGTGTTCACTTTCAAAATTTTAATCAAAAGGCTAGAAATTGTCAAGAAGCAAAATGTATTCAAACCATTGCTAGACATCCTTTTGATGATAACGTATTTATTTTAATTTCTAATTTGAAAAAGTTGTTTTACATTTGCACAGATCTCAATTCTGCCAATGAATTTGACATTGATAGAATTAATTGTGTAGAAAGACCATTTCCAAATGATAATTCTGATGCTAAACAAGCTCCGATTGTGACCAAAGTAGTTTTCCATCCAAAAATTCATAACACTTTACTAGTTTTAATGAGTAACAATAGATTGTATCTCAGTGAAACTTTGGCTAGTAATTTCTACTTTTTAAAGTCAGGTGTTAAACAAATTTCATTTGCAAATTCTGAATCAAAACTCTATTCCGATACTCTCTTGTTAGGTATCAAGGAAAGTGATGGAATTAGCTATTTTTTCAATATGGACAGTCGTTCTAGAAATGATGAGGATGATAATGAGATTATTCGCCATGCTAGAGAATTCATGATGTATGGACCATTCCTTTTCGTTGCGACCATTGAGGAAGCAACAGAAAAATACCAAAAAGAAAAATACATGGCCAAACTCTTTGTTGGTACTGATAATGGACGTTCTTTCAATAGAGTTTCAATCTCTCAATCCACTCAAAACCATATCATTGAAAAATCATTCATTATTTTGGATGGAAGCGAAGGTGCTGTATTGATTAATGTTCAACAAGAACAATCATCAGCTACTTCCTCATCTTCAACTTCTTCCAAGTATGGTAAAGTTTTCATTTCAGGTAAGTTGATAATTTGAATATATAATACTTATATTCTTTTAGATGCTCGTGGTGTCAGATATAAACAAACATTATGGGATAACAGAAGAGATGGCAATCATGCTGATTTTACCAAAGTCAAATCATTGGAAGGTGTTTATCTTGCCAATCAAGTTCAAACCTATGATATGAATACTATGGAGTTGTACGAATGTAACAATTGTAATGGCTATGAAGATTGTACAAGGAAATGTAAAACTAAAACTCTCATTACCTTCGACAAGTCGGTTTGGAGATACATTACACCACCAAAGTATGGAGCCAATAAGGAGTTAATCAATTGTCCAAGTGGTAATTGCAAGTTGCACCTTCATGGATTTTCTGCTGGTACTAATCCAAACTATCCAAGACTTCATTCACACAAGGATGCAGTTGGTATCATTTTCGCAAATGGTAATGTTGGAGAATATTTATGGGAAGGAGGAACTATCAATACTTACATGAGTAGAGACGGAGGATTGAGTTGGACTGAAGTGGCTAAAGGTTCTCATGTCTATGAAATTCTTGATCATGGTGGAATTATGATGATTGCTGAGAATAATAGACCAACTGATACACTCAGGTACAGTTTGGATGAGGCCAATACTTGGGTAACAACCAATTTCACAGAACATCTCAGAACCTATAGAATTAATAAGATGTATGCCAATGAAAAGTTTGATCAATTGGCCAGATATGCTCTAATTCATGGTTCTGCTGATACATCAGGAGATATTGTCATTCGTGTTGATTTTTCCAAGGTTCACCAAAGGGAATGCACTGGTATCAACAATCCATACGACCAAAACAGTGACTATGAATATTTCAAACCACACAACTATAACTCCAAGTGCTTACTGGGTAGAGTTGTTGAGTATACCAGGAGAAAGAGAACTTCCATGTGTTTCAATCCAAGTCTCACTGAAGGAAAACCTGTCAAGATCACAAATTGTGAGTGTACATATGCTGACTATGAATGTGACTATGGATATGAGAAGAAGAGAATTGATGATGTCAAATTTAGTTGTGTAGCAATCAATGCCAAATTGGAAGAGGAATCAAAGGCTCCATCTCTTTCCTCATGCCAAACAGAAAATTACTATAATGAATCTAGAGGATATGCCAGAATTCCTGGAAATACTTGTAATGGAGGTTTGAGCAGTCAATTAGATCCTATTAAGAGAGATTGTCCAAAATCAATGAGTAATTGGGCTGTATTCATTATTGTTCTCTTCTTTGTTATGGTATTGACTTTTGGTGCATTGCTTTTCTACAAACAAAGTGGATTTTTACAACAATTATTCAATCCTAACAAGATGAGATATAGATACAATCAGCTCATCAATGATATGAATACCCCTGATACTGCATTCGGTCGAGACATTGAGAGAAATCAACCATCATCCTTCCAAGACAACAGAATTCAATCCGATGACGAAGATGATGAAGATTTTGGCCTTGATGTTATTGAGGAAGAGGAAGAAGCACCAGAAGAAATGCATCCAGGTTCTTTTGGATCATCTAAACATTAAGCAGATCTGATAATAATAGATAGAAAAGTTCCGACATCCAATTCTTTATGTTCTACATGAGTGAACAAATTATTATTGAGCATGTTCGTTCAAGGAGAAAATGCACTGAACGAACATTACACACAATTAAATTCTCTATTTTTGTTACTCAGGGTTGGCGCCAATTTTACACACAAACACGCAAAAAAATAAGAAAATGTCTTCCATATTTCACGTTCCAATCCTTATCCTTATTGTGCTTATTGCTTCACAGTGGTGGTATTTAAATCAAGAAAGAACATTGAATCAATCATCATCACCAAATATCGATCTCGGCTTACTCTCAAAGGATTGTTCCTCTCAACTTGTTAAGAATTTCTACTTTGAGAAGGCTTTGAGCCAATATAAGGAAAAATGTCTTGTTGAAAAGAAGTGTGGTTCAGAATCATTAGAAGGTAGTGCTGAGAATGTAATTAAGCAGATAGACGAATTAGTTTCCAATCAAAAAAAGCAAGCCTTGGAAAGAAGATGCAACAACCTTATTATTCATTCCGAAAATGTTCAAATTCTTCCAAAGCAAACAATTGTTGATCCAAAACTTGATGCAATTTGTGGTAATTCAACAGAATGCATTCAAACTGTTCATGAAATGATCATTTATCATCAGGCCTTTGCTTTTGCAGTTCAAAAGCTAAAGTTGGATCAAGAAAGTGTTAAGAGATTTTTACAATTACAAATCACCAATCTTGGAGAGAAGGCAAATTCAATTTTGGAATTTATCAGAAATCCTCAAGGTATTGAGGGTCCATCTGGTTTTTCCATTTCCTTGAAGCCAACACATTCCAGCCATCACTCATTCATCCAATCAGTTTTTTATGGTTTGATGGCATTGGCTTTGGGATGGTTGTATTTAATGTTCTGTACATTTGTTCAAGTAGAAGATGATTACTCGAAGAAAATGGCAGAGGCAACTAGAGAGACAGATGAATTGAAAAAGAAATTGAAAGAGGCAACAGTAAAGGTTCTCGAAAAAGTTAAAGAACTCAATACTGAAAAGGAAAAATTAGAGCAAGATCTTTCAGATGAAAAGCAAACTTCAACAACATTGACAAGCGAGAAAAATCTACTAGAAAATGACCTTTCAACAATGACGACCAAGAAGAATCAATTAGAAAACGATTTAGCAAACGAAAAAAAATCTACAACATCATTGAGAACTCAAAAGAAAGAAATCGAGGACAAGCTTGAAAAATCCAAGAAGGAATACCAAGACACTCTCAATAAGAAAGACAATGAACTAAAGAATACCAATGAAAAATTGAAAGTTGTGGAGAATGAGAATAAGCAATTCAAGAAGGATTTGGATACTAAGAGCAAGGATATTACCAACTTGGACAATTCGCTGAAGAAATCTAAGGAGCAAATTGCAGAACTTGAAAAATTGCATGCCCAACTAAAAAATGAAAAAGAACAAACATTAAGAGATCTTTCGAATTGTAAACTCAGACTTGAAAAGGAGAATGAATTATGTTCTGCTCAACTCAAAAAGCTTGAACAAGAAATCAATAACCAAATCAATGATATGAAGCAAGTCGTCCAATCAAAGGTAGTATTAGAAAAACAACTCAAGAAAGTTGAGGAAATGCACAGTGAATTGAAGAGTGAGAAGGACTTGCAGACCGAAGAATTTTCAAAAGAAAAGGAAAGATTGCTGGGAGAAATGAAGAATTTAGAAAATGAAGTAAAGAAACAAGCAAAGATTTGTGAAATAGAAAAGATCAACACTGAACTCTCTGAACAAATTCAACAATTATCATCTGAAAGAGATGCTATTCAAAACGCACTTAATGATGAAACTCAAAGATTAAACGGCCAAACAGAAAAGATCAGAAATGTATTGGTAGAGATCTCAACATTGAAGAATACAAATGAAGAACTTGAAGAAAAAATCAAATCTTTGGAGGAGGAAAGATCAAACAAGGACCAAAGTATTGAATTTTTGCAAGAAGAAAGCAAGGTTCTATCTGAAACTGTTACAACACTTGAAACCAAATTGCAAGATATACATACAGAAGTTGAAGATATAAAGAAGCAATTGGAAGAAGTTGCATCTCTAAAGAAGCAATTGGGAGACAAGAAAATTGAATTGCAACAAATTAATGATGGCTTGAATAATTTAGCTGTCCAACACCAAAAGGAATTGGAAAAAGAAAAACAAAAGATTGAAGAGTACGAAAGAACTATTACTGAACTCAAAAATTTACTTTCCGAAATGAATAATGAGTTGATGGAAGACAAGTCAATAGAATTAGAGGCAGAACTGAAAGTTGTAAAGGAGTCTAACAGCAAGCTTTTGAAATGCATGGAAGAAAGAGATGAACAGATAACTAGCCTAGAGGAAGAAATTAAGGGTTTGAAGTCTCAAACCGAAACTCTTTCTGAAGAGGCAAAGAACTTGAAAGAATCATTGAAAGAAAAGGATAATGAAGTTGTGATATTGACAGAATTAGTGAAATCTGAAGATCAACTTTTGCAAGTTGACCAGGCTGAAATTAACAATTTGAGTAGTATTGTTAATCAAGCAGATGAAGGAATTACTTATCTTAAAAACGATTTGAATACTATTAGAACTGTTCTTGCTAGCACTGAAGAAAAGCTTAATAAGTCTGTAAAGGAGAAGGAAAGAATCTATGATGAATATGAAACTGTTCAAAGGGATGTAAAGAGATTAACAGAAGAAAAGCTTGAAATGGAGAAGGAAATCCAAATGTTAAAGCAAAGAAGCCCTCGTACATTCAAATCTTCACCATCAAGGGAGAAGGAAGAAAATAGGCGATTGAAGGAGAAGATTGAATTATTGGAAAAGAAACTCAAGTTATCTTTGAAAAAGATTCCATCTGATCAAAATCTCATCAACAACCTACCAATCATCAATACAACAGCTACCACGCCTTCCAGTTCTTCAACAAGTACTTCACCAAGCACTGAACAGGATAAGGATGAATTAATCAAACGATTGAAGGAAAAGCTTGAAATTAAGGAAAACAAATTGAAGGCTGCCATTGTGAGTAAGCTTGAAGTTGTTGAAAGACTCAAAAACTATGAAGCAGATGCTCACTTCAGCACAGCTTCTGTTGGACCTGGAGCTAATCAACCACATCAGCAACCACAACAACCAGTACAACAGAAAGTGGCAACTCCAAGAAATAACAAGAAGAATTTGTAAATAATGTACCAATAAAAGAAATTGTTTAATATACTGTAAATCGTATTGTTAATATAATAATAACTAAATTTTATTTTTTTGTAAATACACAAAAATATTATGGCGCCATTTTTTAGACTTCCAGCAAAAATTGGATTGTCAAAAGTGAAGCCTAAAAATCAAACAAAAAAAAAATGGCACTCTCCTATCAAACTGCAACAGAATACATAGCCTCACCAATGTATAGGAAGGCTTCATCAATGCCTGAATACTTTGATACAGACAGTGAAAATAAGGAGGAAATTACACAAGACCCATTCGAAAACATTATCAATAATACCATTGATGAGGAAGAAGATGATTGCTCCGATCCATTCTCGGAAGTAGACGAATTTCTTGATAACGAATCTGATCCATTCACAATATCTGATATTGATCCCTTCTTGTTGAAAGATGTTGATCCATTCCTTGTAGATGACAGAGATCCATTTTATGAAGTTGATGAATTTGATGAGGATGAGGTGGATCCATTTCTTGTGGAAGATACTGACGTTTTTAAGGCTAACTCATTATTGGATGCTGGAGTAGTGACAGATCCTTTCTTGGCAGAGCATGGAGTTAAATGTTTTGAGGAATATGATGGAGATGATCCATTCTTAATAGAAGATGAAGAATATGATGAGAAGGAAATGCATTCTAAAGAAGAGAGCAGAAGTATCTTTGAGTTGGTTTTTACCCTTCACAATTTAGGCTTACTTTGTTTGATGGTTGCTTTATTAATTCTTTTGGTCAACCACAAATAGAGATTAAAAAAACTAGGATGTAGTAATAAATGTAAATAAAATTAATATCTAACGGAAGAGAAATTGTACAATTCTCCTAATAATATAATTTGTTTTTGATTATTTGTTTGAGTTTGGTGTAACTTGATGATTTGTCACATTTCTTCAATCTTTCCAATTTGAAAATTGTCTTCTGACTTTAAAATCTAAAGGCGTTGAAAATTTTCTCTGTGCAATAGCAAAGCATTCTTCTTTCAAATGTTTGTCTTCCACTGCTGAATAAAGAAAGGAAAAGGTATTCCATTGAAACTCATTTAAAAAGGATTTTTTAGAGTATCTGACCAGTAGGTCAGGGGCAAGATCACGGTAGCTTGCCAATACATTTGGATTCCTATTGATTGCTTGAATCAGTTCGTTAGAATGGCCATCAACTACAATTTCATAAACAAACAAGTTATTGAACATGTATTGGAAAAATGAAATATTATCGCGAGTGGCCAACACATTTCTAATTAAGGTTCTCTTATGAGTATCAAATCCATACTTATCAAATAATAGTATCAATTCATAATTTAAAAACATGTCTCTGAATAATATCGTGGGATCATAGATTGATTGTATCATTCTAACGAATGCATACTCTTTCTCTTCCTCCAAGTCGACAATCAGCTCATTACTATTCGATTCTATCATACCCAATGAAAACATATTCTTGAAAAAGTCACTATTCTCTGCAAGCACCATTTTGTGTACTTTCAAGCTGTTAATCTCTTTCCCTTGTTTCATAAACTTAATAGTAAAATCAGAGTACAGATCATTATTAAAAAATGATCTATAACCGTCTGTTATAATTAATTCTTTGACTCGTGGTGTTTCATTCTCTTCTTCAGAAGTGGGGAGTGTGAAATATTCAGTAGAAAACGATGAATCAAACAGTAGTGGTAAATTATTGTTAGATTCCAGTGTTAGAGGAACCTTTCTAAATTTCCTTGTTTGCAAATATTCAGCAACAAGTAGTCCATCTCTTTCTTCCTTCCTATCCTTCTCAAAGACTGAGTAAAATTCCCACCTCCACTCCTCAAAGCTCTTCCCTTTACATTCTTCAGCAAAGGTTAGGCTCATATATTGATCATTATTGGCCACAAATCCAAACATTGATAATTATGGCTGCAAAGTCTTATTGTCCTTTTTTTAAGATTTGATCAGCAAACTTAACAAGATCTTTTGAAAGTTATTTAACGAAGGAATTCTGTTGGGAGGAAATTCCAGCGAAGGGAATTTTCCATCAAAACGTTTTTGAAAAATCCCTTCAGCAATAACAGATTATTAACAACAATCATATCAGCTGGTATGATTACAGGAAGGCTTTTGGTAGAGTTGAAAGAAAATTCAGAATAAATTCGGGTGTTGATCATTTCCCAATATTTTTTACCGTTAATTTATTTCTAAATATTAATATTTAAAAAGAAGAAGAAAATATCATCCCACACCATCACATTTTAGCTAAAATAATGTATAATCTAGAACAATTAGAACAACTTTCACTCTACGTGATGAGAAGGTTTGGAGAGTATTTCCAAGTCGTCTCAGCCTTTTCCAAAATTAATAACAACAACTCGGATAAGATTGAACAAATCAGAGGAAGAATTAACGAACAACGTGAATTGTTGGATACATTAAAGAAGGACGTTGAAATCAATAGGAACAAGTACTCGGAATCAGAAATCAAAGCCTTTGAAATTGAAATTGAGAAGAGTGAGAAGAGGCTAGCCAAGCAAGTTGAAATTCTTCATCAATACGAAAATCAAGTTGATACAATGCATCATACGACATTTAATTTGAGTTTTAAATTAATTGTACAGGTGATCATTGCTCTAACTGTTTTGGCGTTAATGTTTTATATGGTGTTTTTTTGGTAGATTGGTTGATAATAGTGTTCATGAAATTGGATATGATATCAATTGAATGGACAATTCTGGTTTGAAGGATCTTTGAGTTCTTTTGAACTTTATGTCACTGTAGTTAAATTGTTAAACACGAAGTTTACAAACCAGGACAAATGTATCGTACTTCAGCAAGTCGCAAGAGCTTCAAAAGTTATTTGATAATTATGAACTGATTACTCATCAACAAACATACTAAATATGGTAATTTTATATGGAAAGTTGTTGTCGATTTTTTGGGAATGCTCAATTATTGGACTATATCTTATGATTTATGAAACAAAAAAAGATTTTATTCTAATTGATTCAGAATCTTTAAGTTACAAAAAAAGATGAAACAGTTACTCTCACCGAAATCTATATTACTTTTTATAATACTATCTATAGCTTCTATTGGATGGATGGTTATTGGCCAAGAGTTGCCCTACTCTTCATCATGGTCAATTACCAACTCGAATATTCAAACATGTAATACTATACGTGGTCAACAGGATGATTACTTTTATATGGGAGGTAAATTCAGTGGCAGTATTGATACAAGTGCTATAGGAGTCATATCTCCCGATAGATTTAATAACTCTGTAGTTTTGGCAACATCATTAACGAGTGAGGCGTATGCACTTAAGGTTCAAAAGTCAACTGGTAAGGTTGACTCATCTATTCAATTTGCACCAAGTGGCAATACAGAAACGATTCAAAGTTCAGAAATTATTTCAATAGGAACGAGTACTCAATTTCAAATATTTGCAGGAATTATCAATACAAATCAAGGAATTTTCATTTCAAAGTTTAACACCAATGGAATGGAATGGACACAAACCTATTTATTTTCGAGTGGAAATTACATTACAGTGAGAGATTCAAAAGTGGTTGATACGAGTATTGTCATTGTAGGAACATACAGAGGAGACATTTCCATTAGTAATGGTTCAATTGCTCTCACTTCATCCTCGAGTCAAGATTACGAAAACATGTTCATTGCTATTTTGGATATGACTGGATCTATTCAATATATCTATACTAATAATGGTAATAATGCTAAAGTCATACCACAGAATTTGCACTTGTCTTCAAATGGTGAATTTTGCTATGTTATGGGAGTTTTCAGCGGATCAACTTTGTCATTCACCAAATCCACTAGCTCATCAGAACAGCTAACTCTCACTTCAACAACTTCTACAGATCAGTACGATTTATTCCATCTCAAATATTCCATCACTAGTAAGGAGTTGGTTTGGCTCATGGGCACTACAGGACCTCATCAGATGGACTATTCATACAAGATTGTTGGCAGCTCACCTTCGACCATTTATGCCTTCAGGGATATTATCATTGATCAGGGATATAGTGAAAGCAGTGATTGTGGCAGCCAAACAGATGTTCCTATTGCAACTCTGACAAGGAATTTATTCACACTTCTCTCATCGAATGTTCTCTTTGGTGGAGCATCAGCCACAGGTTCTCAGAGTTTGAGCTTTTTCAAAGCTTTGGATTTTGCAGGATTTTCCAATTCAATTCTCTTCGATAATGGAACTACTTCATCTGTTATGAACATTTCCAGATCGACACCACTAACTCTCTCTTCGACAGGATTTACTACCTGTCCTAACAAACAAGCTCTGATGAACTATTCCACAGAGTATACATTGAATTATGCCAGTGGTTCCGAGACTATCCTTCTCAAATCCTATGTGAGCATACCAAAGTTATTGTTCACTTCCAATTACAATGTTGGTGTAATTAATTATGCTGGTATTACATCCACTTTGACATTTAACATGCCAAGTACACTGCTGAGTGTTATCGATAAGAATCTGGTTGTTGATGTTGGTGGAACGAAAAGGCCAGTGAAGAATTCCAATAATGTCTATACGGCAGACTTGTTTTCAACCACTGTAGGATGGAATAATATCACTATTTATTTCAATAATACTGCTCAGAACAGGTATGATTTGATTTCTATGAATTCTGTCAAGACTTTCTTCTTTGATGATTCTTTGGTTATCAGTATTCAGAATAGTACAATTTTATTCAATAGCAGTACTTTGAATAATGGTAGAGGTACACTAACATTGACAGGATTATTGAATTCCACGTATAATTTCCCACAGGAATATGTCAGCTCTATTATGTGTAGAGTGGCTCAACAAAATTTTGCTACCAATATTGATGGTAATCAGATTACATGTCAAAATGTTCCATTTTCAGAGAGGAACACGACAGTAGTACTTGTCTATAGATACAGCAACTCTATTTTCTATAACATTTCAAGAAGTTTGGATTTGAGTTTTATTGAAACACGGACACTTACAACTTCTTCACAATACAGGGTGATTACAACAGATGAGCAAACCAAGGGATCGTTTGCTTTGTCTTTAACAATCGGTAAAACAATGGGCTCTTTGGATGTCAAATTGCAAGCAACAAATCAAAATGGAGCTGCTTCTTATTTACCATTTACAGTTTCATCAGGTACAAGTATTTCTGCAACCTTGGCAGTGGCTCAATTTGAAAAGGCAAATTTGAAATTTATGGTAAAATCTCAGAATGACTATGTGGATTTTACCAACACAATTTCTATTCAATTCTTGAAGCAAGTCAAGTTTACATCCTTGTCGAGTACCATTGATAATTCGAGACAAATGAAGACCGCATTCAGTATTCAACCAAACCTGATAGATTCATTGAAATCTCAGCTAACTTGCCAATATAATGAGAGTCCAACATTGAGAACTGCTTTGAATAGTACTGATAATACATGTAATATTGACAATCGATTCCTTTCCACAAACAATACTCTCCAATTATTGCTTAATATGGGAAATAATGTTTATTTACAAATATCAGACAGTATTTCATTGACATCTCCCTCACTACCAACAATATCCTTCCTATTTACTCCTAATTTTGGTATCAGTGGATTTACTAATATTACAACCGAAATTACATCTCAAGATTTGATATTTGAACAATTGAAAAGAAATTTACAAATAGAAATTAATTCCATTCGTTATACACCAACTGTTGGGTCAGATGGAAAGGTTTCATTTCCACTTGTAACCTCAGTAGCCGGCTGGAATAATTTGACAGTTCTTGGAAAATATTCAACCAATGACACTTCATACTCTGTGATCAGCACTCAGAGTAAGATTTATTTCTTTAATACTCCACAAACAAATATTTTCACTTTCCCTAATGGAAATATCACACTCCTCACTCCATCCAGCAGTAGAAATTTCATGATTGACTTGGTATTGAGTTCTCCCTTTGATATTCCTTATACCTTACTGAGTCCAAACAACTTTTTCTGTAACATATTTGGAGAGTCATATAGTGCCCAATTTGTTTCCAGTACCAGAGTTCAATGTCAAAATGTAGTAAGCAGAGAAGGTGAAACTGATTCTTTTATCACAACTTCTATTCGAAATACCACATTTGAAATATCTTCGAGAAGTCTGTTCACCTTTGTTAAAACAAGAGAAATCAAACCTGTTGGAGTGTCTCTCATTCAATCTACTGATTTTTATATTGGAACATTGCCTCAAACACAAGCAACCTATTCGTTGCAGATTAATATTGAAGATAGCTTGTTCACTGCTCTACAAATTGAAAATACTCAAAAACTTGCTATTCAACTTACTGATCTGCTAACCAATCAGAAACAAGTCAGATTCCCACAAATTACCAGAGGATTAAACATGTCTACTCTTTCACTCAACTTGGACGTTGCCACTTCCCAGTCCATTTTCAAATATGAAATTAGAGTATTGTTTAAAGGACTGGAGATTTCTCAAGTTGCATTAAAGTATCTTCTTGTGAGAGAATCACCAATTGGAAAGGTAATTTCCTCCAGAGATTCCACTGATAATTTACTCATCAACATGCCAAGAATTTTATCAACAGCAACTTCAATTAGTGACGATGAAAAGTTAATTATGGACAGAGTGTACTGCTCTCTTGGAGATTCAACTCTTTCCAAGGTTACCTATTCTGTGAGTGGTGGTATTCAATGTAAATTTGCAACTGATTTCACATCAACACAAACCAAATCAGTTCAACTCTTCATGTCCATCAATACTGTGGCCACAAATAGTTCAGTTATCAAAATATCCTCCAACTCACAACAAGCATATCCAATCTATTGTTATTCAATTCCTCACTATTTACCAACTGTTTGTTCTTCAAAGGGAACTTGTAAGCAAACTGATAACTGTACATGTACCAACAATTTCCAAGGAAATGATTGCAGTTTCACCCAATGTTTTGGAATTGCATCCACTGATAAGACTGTCTGCAGTGGATACGGTCAGTGTCCAACCTCAAATAATTGTGTTTGTAATGCAGGATTTAGTGGCACAAGATGTGAAAATAAGGTCATGTATGTTTCTGAGGACAAATCATGGCTATCCACCAGTGAATCTATGAGCAGTTTACCAAGATCGCAACTCTCTGCTCTAATAGAAACAGAGAGTTTGTCCAAAGTTGAATGTGCATCTTTATTAGCAACTGCATCTATTGATACCATTGGAGTTGATGCATTTTGTTTTGTGAACTCTGTTGATATTGTAATCATGTTGAACAGGAACGTTATGAACAATACTGTATTACTATCTTCCTCGACTATTGGTAGCATCCTTTCGAAATCATTTTCACAATATCAAGTGCTTGACACTAAAGGAAAGTCAACCAGTCCAGAAATTCTATTAAGAACTAGTTTCTCAAGTGTGAATTTCCCTGCTGTGGTTGAACCGCTCATTGTCACTGCATCACCTCTCTCAAATTTAGGTCTATCATGGCAAAGTGATGATCCAACTATTAACAGTCAACTTTCTTCATTTGCCAATCAGTCAATTATCAAACTGAATTTAGGAGCAAAAACAAGACAAAATGTAATTTCTAATGGAGCTGTTAATTTGGTTTTGCAAGTTGCCGATTCAACATTCAATACTTTGACCAAATATTCCACTAAATTGCTTTTGAATCAATCTTCCAACTCTGGAGAAGCAATATTCAATTATGGAGGATCTCAAATTGAATGCCAATCCTTTGCCTCATGTGATATTGCCTTTAGTGTTGCTCCTATTAAGGGGTCTTCTATTAGGTCATCTTTCAATCCTGACATTGGAAATATAACTACAAACTACATTCATAATTTGAAAAGTTTTGCAGAGGGTTGTTCTACTGTATATTCCCTGCGTAGCAGTGAGAGCAAACAACTGTGTATTAAGATTAGAGATAAGGGTGTTATTCAATACTATTTGGATGTCAATACTCAACAAGATAATTCCATTGTAGTCACTTTGAGTCAATTCAACACTTCCTCTAAAGTATATTCAATTATTACCAGTTCTAACTCTGATATTATACAATTGATTAATTTGAATACTAACACTTCTGTGCAAGGCGCGAAGGATGGAAGTAGTTCAGCAGTATATTTCAAGGGAATCAAAGAGCAAGAACCATACGAGATTAGATTTACTAGTTCATTAGGAAAGGCCTCCCTCAAGATTCAATATTCCACAAGTATGCAACTCAAGCTCTTAACATTCATTCCTAAAGTAATGGGAAGAAAATCTTCATTGATATTGTCTTCTCTGGTTGACTCTGATAGCAGCACAGTTCAACAAGTTGATTTCCTGTTAACAAAGAAAGGCCAATCACAATCCACGTCTCTTCCAATAGTTCAACAATATAATGATCTGACCTTTTCACAAGCCCTGTTGAATGCTTCACTTTTAGATAGTGGATCTTTCTACATTCTGAGAGTTCAATCAAGGAATGCTAAAGGACATGTAACCTATATTGAACAATCTTTCTATGTACAATTAGAACCAAACTATAATATCAATTGTGCTATTACTCCAAAAGAAGGAATTGCTTATGAAACAGAATTTACAATTTCATGTTTATCCAATAATTTAGATTTAGATACTTATCAATTCCTCATAACGAATGGTACTCATCAATTAGAGCTTTCCAAAGGAAGAAAGAGAGCATTCTTTACTAGAATTGGATTTTTACAAAATGCCAAACTTCAAGTCAAAACTAATGATGTTTGGAATAGTGAAAAGACAACAGAGTTCCCAATCCAACTCAAACATCCAAAACAAGTTTATCAAACATCTTTAGAATTTTATCAATATTTAACAAGAAAAGTTCAGGATCTTCTCAATGAAGAAGTTTCTCCAAACAGTTTAGGATTTGATTATGTCAACAGTGTCATCACCTTCATGTCAATTCTTGGTGCTGACTCGAGTATTGTACCAAATTATGAATATAGAACAGAGTTGGGTTTGAGCTTGCTGGATATATTCGAAAAAGTCGTTGGCTATGCTAAACAGAATAAGGATTCTACGTATATTGGAAGAAGTTTACCGATAATGAATCAATTCTTGCAACAATTTTCAAATACCACACAAACAAATAGAGATAGAGTCTATGGACTGATCAACTCTACGTTGGATATATTACAAGACTTTTCATCAACTAATCCAAGTAGTAGTATTAATGATATATTTACTATTGTTGACAGAATTATTCCACTAGTAGCAACTGATTTACAAACTCAATTATTCAACAAATTGAGAATAGTTAATCAACAGAATTTGTTTGGAAAGATGAAGAATGGTTATTTGGTTTCAAACTTCTCCAAACTTTCCAATACTACTCTTGAAAATTATCAAATCATTAACTTGAATGTGTTGGGAAGAAAAATTTCAGAGCCAATCAATCTCGGTACACTTTCACTCAATCTTCCTTCACAAATTAGTTCAGATTCTTTGAATTCTCTATTTGAAGTGAGTGCTCTAATTTATCAAACCAAATCCAAAACAAGTAGAACATTACAACAAGCTACCTCTATTCCTAATGTACAAGTTGCACTAACGAAGAATTCCATTCCACTTACCGATTCTTCACTAAATGTCAACATTACCTTCCCAATCCAATTGAATAGTAAGACAAGAGCCCAATGTAGATCATTTTCCTTCCAGGAAGAACCAAAGAATCACACAACATTCCAATCCGAATCAGCAGTGGTATGCTTAGTGGCACTCTCAGATTTGAATAGAAACTTGTATATTTATACCTATGAAGGTATTTTTATAGGACCACTGCCACAAAATAGTGATAATGTGAAAGGTCCACTTCTTCAGGATAACACCTTGACCATAGCTTTGGCCACCATTTTGTCAACTGTTGGTTTGATATTTATATGCTGTTCACTCCTGGTATTGTTGTTCATTATTGGAAAATGTAGAGGAAGAGGAAAGAAGGAAAATACACCAAATATGACAGAGTTTACCTATAAGGCATCTGGATCTCATTCTCCAATTGGAATTTCAGATCATTCTTCATCTGATAAGAATTCTGATACTTCATCAGAAAAACAACAAACTGAAAAGAATATCAATCAACGAGTGACTGAGAATGTTGAGCTATTGAATGGACAATATCAATTATTAGAAACCATTTCCATTCACTCCAACTATACTCTCTATAGAGCTAATAATATTAGTACAGGTCAGGTTGTGTGTATTAAGAAGATTGGATTTTCTTCTTTTGAGGAAATTAATTCATCATCCTCTGTTATTGTGAAAGAGTATACGAACATGTCTCGTACTCAACATGCTAATATTGTCAAGTTACACGAGGTGTTTGTTGATACAAGTCTTAAGGCAGTTTGTTTAGCTCTTGAATATTTCGAGCTTGGAAATTTGAATGAATTACTACTCAAGCGAATTCAACAAAACCAAATATTTGATGAGATTCATATTGGTCAGATATTGTATCAACTTTCCCAAGCTCTTTCGTATCTTCATGATGAATGTGGATTGTGTCACAGGAATATCAGGTTGGAAAACATATTTGTAAGACAATTTACACCACAAAAAATTGATATTTGTTTGGGTGAATTTACAGATTCGAGATCCAGAAACTCACTCAAAATAGAACATGATGTGCAAGACCAATCGTTTGGATCTGCTATAAGTTCTTATAAGTTTGGTAATTTTACCAAAGCTGTGAAGGAAAATGCAATCAAATCTACCAGTGACCAGTTTACGTCTGAAGATACATTCCAGGTTGCGTGTGTAATGTACAAACTAATGTCGTTTGATATGGAGAGTAAGGTCAATTCATTATTTGAGGAGTATGAGTTTGAAAAAGACGTATTCACATTGCTAGAATCAAGGATACACTCATCATATTCTAGTGAAATAGTTTCCATCATCTTGTCAATGTTTGCTCGAGAAGAAAAAAATCGTCCAACAATGAACCAAGTCACCAATTTATTGGGCAATGTATTCAAGTTTGAAACACAATAAAAGTTTATTATTTCCTTGGTGATCTTGGTGAAATTTGATCGTAGGAAACAGCAGCAAAAGCTTTTTGCAAGCTAGCTAACTTGATCTCAATTTCATCTAATAATTGAGGAGGTGAAGAAGGAATTGGGTAAAAATAATCTTCTCTCAAAGGTGATTGTGGAATATCCATATGCCCTTGGGAGATTGATAAACCTTCTTTAGTTGTTTCTGCCATGATAGTAGCTAATTGCTCAAGTTGGCCAATAGCAAATTTCAAATCATTCTCGAGTTTCTTTGTGTAAGCTTCCAAACCTTGTATACCGTCCGTAAGAGTCTTGACGGTTTCTTGTTGGCGTAATATTTCCCCATTCAGATTTTCAATTGTTCCTCTTAGTTCTGAACTTTCCTTTGCGTTTTGGTTTTTTAACTTTTCCAACGCTTCTTGCTTGTCAACAAGTAGCTCCTTTTGAGATTGAGATAATTTTTCATTCTCTTGGAGAATACCATGTAAATCTTTCATAGACTCCTGCAAGAGTTGAATCTCCTTCTTTGCCTGACTCTTTTCCTTCTCTAAAATTGATCGTAGCTCGTCTTCTCTTATTTTCATTTCAGCATCTGCTTTTTTCTTCTCATTAAATACCTTTTGCATTTCATCTTTTAGCAACTTTAAAGTTTCTGTCTGCAAGAAAATACCTTCTTCTAGCTGTTTTGTTTTTTTCCTTTCCTTTTCTAAATAATCTTTAAATGTTTCCAAATCATTCTTAAGGCGCCCAATATCTTCAACCGATTTTTCTTGATATTCTTTAAACTCCTCTCCCTTGGTTCTCACTTTTGATTTTTCCTTTTCCAGCAATTCTGCTTTTGAATTAACCAACTCTTTAAGCTTGTTTGTTTCTTCTTTTTCAACCAAAAGGTCCATCTCAATCTTGCTCAAGTCAATTTCCATATTCTGTTTATACAGGTTCATTTCCTTTTCAAATTCTTTCTTTTCATTCATAATTTTTTCTATCTCTTTGTTTTTTTGTGTAAGCTCTTCTTCAAATTTCTTAAGGAAGTTGTTTAAATCTCCAATTTCTTTCTGATTTTGATTTTTCAAGTCTGTCAAGCTTCTATTTTCCTCTGAAAGTTCGTTTTCTATATGCTTCAAACTCTCTACCACCTTCTCAAGTTCTTGTTTAACTGCTGATTCTCTTTGTAACTTGGATTCACCTTCTAAGTTTGCACGTTCAATGCCTTCAAGAGATTTTTCTAATTCCTGCTTGACATTTGCGAGCTCATTGGATAAATCTTCTTCTTTTTGATTCTTTTCAATCATCAACTGTTTGATATCAACAAGATCTTTGTGTAATTCTCTTACAGAGTTACTTTCTCTAGTGATTTGTTCTTCCCTTTCGCTTAACTTTTCTTTAAGGGAGCATATCAAGTTCTCCTTTTCAGATAATTGAGTGGATAGATTGGCCTTCTCAGATATTATAACGGCCAATTGTTCTGTTGCATTCTTGGCCTCCTCTTCAAGAATTTTAAGCTTGATTTCTCTTGAAGATTTATCTTCCAAAAGAGAATTGAGTTCCTCTTGAAGATTTAATATATCTTTTTTCAGATTTGTCAAGTCTTGTTGCAACTCACTGTTTTCGTGCATTAAATCTCTCACCCTATGCTGTTGTGCCTCTATGAAACTCTCAGTTTTGACTCTTGATACAGTATTCTCAGATACGATTTCTTTTAGTCTCGAGTTGTCTTTTTCGAGATCATTAACACGGTTTTTGAGCTTTTCAGTTTCATCCAAGATTGCTTGCTTTTCATCTTTTTCAGATTGGATATTTTCTGTTAGTGAGATTACCAAGTTAGATTTTTCTTCGTGCAATTTATCAATAGTAGTTCTCAAGTTTTCAACTTCACTCTCGCTTGAATGAAGAATACCTTGTATTTTAGCTTTAATGTCTTCTTTTTCTTTCTTGAGGTCATCCCTTTCCTTTTCGATAGCAGACGATTTGTTTTCCAATTGTTTCAACTTTCCATCTGTATCTGAAATAACTTTTTGTAGATTTTCAATGTTCAAATCAGAAACTTCCAATTTAGAACATAAATCCTTATTAATATCTTTGAGAGCTACAATCTCATTATTAAGAACAGAACATTCTTGTTGTAATTGGTCATTCTTCGATTTCAATTCTTCTAGAGAGGATGTAATATCTTGAATCCTTGCTTCCGTATCCAATAACTTTTCAGTAAGGGTGGTATTTTGGGAAATAAAATTAATTTTCTCATTTTCTGCAATAGTAGTCATTTCTATTAGCTGTTGTTCGAGCTCTTTGTACTTCTGCATTTGATGTGACAAATCAGACTTTGAATTTGAAAGCTCGTTATCGAGAGCTTCCTTTTGTGAAAGTAGTTGTAGATTTTCATCCTTGGTGGATTCAATTGTGTTTTGCTGATCTTGGACTTGTGAGGTGCAGTCATCAAGTGACTCCTTTAATTTTAGAATTTCTGATTGTGATTGAGAGTACTTTTCAGTTAACTCTTGATTTTTCTCCTCTTGGACTTTTCTAAATAGATCAAACTCCTTGCATTTAGAATTGATCGATTCATTCATAGAAAATAATTTCGATTCCTTTTCCTGTAAGAGTTCTTCTTTTTCTGCAATATTATTTCCCAAGGTTAATATTTTATCTTTCAACATATCCATTGTGGAATTCTTGCCGTAAAGCTCATTTTTCATTCGATTAAGTTGATCTTCCAAATTGCTTAGTGAGTTTGTAAGCTCGTTGTTGGTAGTTTCTAATGTTTGCTTTTTCTCAAAAAGGCCAGTGTTAATATTTTCCATTTCACAAATCTTTGCTTGTTTCTCTTCGACAATTTTCTTTTCCTTCATCCTCCAACTTCCTCATTTCTTCCAACAGTCTTTCCTTTTCTTTAGAAAATTCTTCACTCTTCTTTTCATTTTCCTTCTCCAATACATTGATGGTCTCTTCAAGTTTCAATACGCAATTATCATACTTATTCTTATTCTGTTCCATTTCTTGTCTTGCCTTTTCCAATTCATTCTTTGTATCTTCAAGCTGTCTAATTATTTCTTCTTGCTTTTCACTTAGTGCCAATTTCTTTGCCTCAAGATCTAAATTATGTTGTTCAAGTACTTGAACCTGTTTTTTCAAATCTTCAATACAGAGAGTATCTTGTTGTGCTCTCTGTTTCAACTCTACGCTAGTATTTTCTGCTTCATTAAAGCGTTCTTCAGCATTTGCACGAAGGGTTTCTTCTTTCAACAAACCAATTTTCAAAATATCTAGCTTCTCTTGAAGAACTACTCGATCACTTTCAAGCTTCTTCTTGTCATTATTTAAATTCTTTTCTGACTCTTTCAGAATTGAAATTGACTTTTCTAGTTCTTTCACTTTATCTGTTTGCTTCTTAGCATTCATGGTAGCATCCTTGAGTTCATATTTCAATGTATCAATAGTTTTACCAAGATATTTCACTTCTTCTAGGAGTTTTGATTTCTCTGATTCTAATTGCTTAATTTTTGAATTGTGTGAATTAACTTCTTTTGCATTTTCTTTGAGTTGCTCTTTTTGGGTGTTCATAACATCTTGAAGAACTTTGATTTTCTTTTCTTGAGTATTACACATTATCTGTGTTTCTTCTTTGTCTTTAGTCAATAAGTCAGCCTCCTTAGATTTATCAAGAATCTCTTTAGACAATCTTGTTATTGCTTCAGAAGTAGTTCGTTCAAGATTATACTTTTCTGTATTTAATTGAGATATATATTGATCCAACATAGTCTTCTGTTGCTCAACATTGTTAATGCTCTCTTTCAGCTCTTGGTTGGAGGATTCAAGATTCTCTATAAATGATTGTTTTTCTTTTGATGTTTGAATTTCCTTGGTAAGAGTTTCTTGAATAACATTTCTTTCAGATGATAATTGTTGAATTTGTTCAGAGAGTTCACAAATCTTTGCTTGTTTCTCCTCGACTATTGCCTTTTCCTTCTTTACTTCATCCTCCAACTTCCTCATTTCTTCCAACAGTCTTTCCTTTTCTTTAGAAAATTCTTCACTCTTCTTTTCATTTTCATTTTCCAATACATTGATGGACTCTTCAAGTTTCAATACACAATCACCATACTTATTCTTATTCTGTTCCAATTCATTCTTTGCATCTTCAAGCTGTCTTATTATTTCTTCTATATCTTTCTTTAAATTCTGTTCTGACTCTTGCAGTGTTTCAAGGGCCCTCTCCAGCTCTTTCACTTTATCTTTGTACATTTCTAAATTGTTGGTAGCGTCTTTGAATTGAGATTCTAAATTATTAATAGTTTGACCAAGATCCTCCAATGTTCGTTGGCGATTATCATCTTCCTGCTGTTTGTCATTAATAACCGAAGCAAGTTTAATCTCGCCTTGTCGAACATTTTCACGTAAATTGTTTACAACTGTTTCCAATTCTTGATTACATTTGGTGAGGTTTTGCACTGTGTCTTCAAGATGTTTCAATTTATCAAGAAGGGTAATATTTGAGGATGCCAGTTGATTTGAAAGTTCCTTTTCTTTTCTGAAACCATATTGTATATTTTGTAGCTCCTGTGAAATACGAGTGTTTTCTTTTTCTAATTGATTGTTTGCTGTTGATAAAGCCTGGTTATCGTCCGATAACTTGAGCAGCAAATCTTCATTTTGTCTAATATTGTCTGTCAGGTTTGATTTCTCTGATTCCAACTGTTTGATTAGTGAAATTTGTGAAATGGTTTCTTTAGCACTTTCTTTGAGTTGCTCTTTTTGAGTGTTCAAAAGGTCTTGAAGAACTTTGATACTCTTGTCTTTAGCATTACATGCTGTTTCAGTGTTGCTTATCCTTTCTTTAAGCTCTTTAGTAGAAGTCTCAAGAAGGTTCTCCATTATTGATTGTTGCTCTTTTGATAATTGAATTTCATTATTGAGAGACTTTTGAATGGCATCTCTTTCAGATGATAATTGTTGAATTTGTTCAGAGAGTTCAGTGTTGATCTTTTCTATTTCACAAATCTTTGCTTGTTTCTCCTCAGCTATTTCCTTTTCCTTCTTTACTTCATTTTCTAAATTCTTCATTTCTTCCAACAGTCTGTCCTTTTCTTTAGAAAATTCTTCACTCTTCTTTTCATTTTCCTTCTCCAATACAGTAATAGATTCCTTTAGTTTCAATACACAATCATCATACCTATTCTTATTCTGTTCCAGTTCATTCCTTGCATCTTCAAGCTGTCTTATTATTTGTTCTCTATCACTCTCAAGGCTCTTCTTGTCATTATTTAAATTCTTTTCTGACTCTTTCAGAATTGAAATTGACTTTTCTAGTTCTTTCACTTTATCTGTTTGCTTCTTAACATTCATGGTAGCATCCTTGAGTTCATATTTCAATGTGTTAATGGTTTTACCAAGATATTTCACTTCTTCTAGGAGTTTTGATTTCTCTGATTCTAATTGCTTAATTTTTGAAGCATTTTCTTTGAGTTGCTCTTTTTGAGTGTTCATAACATCTTGAAGAACTTTGATTTTCTTTTCTTGAGTATTACACGTTGTCTGTATTTCTGCTTTGTCTTTAGTCAATAAGTCAGCCTCCTTAGATTTATCAAGAATCTCTTTAGACAATCTTGTTTTTTCGTTTTCCATGACTTCCTTTTGGGTTTTCTTTTCTCCAGAAAGATCTATTATTTTGTTTTCTAACTGTTTAATACGTGACTGCTGTTCAAGTAAATCAAGTTGTTTAGACTCTAAATTATTAGCCAACTCTATGTTCTGAGTTTTGATTTGGGTCAAGTCTTTCTCTAATCCTGTTATTGTTTCATAATTTGCTTGTTGAAGATTGTCCTTTTCTGTATTTAATTGAGATATATATTGATCCAACATAGTCTTCTGTTGTTCAACATTGTTAATGCTTTCCTTCAACTCTTGGTTGGAGGATTCAAGGTTGGCTATCATTAATTGTTTGTTTTTTGATACTTGAATTTCGTCGTTGAGCGTGAATTGAATGGCATCTCTTTCAGATGATAATTGTTGAATTTGTTTTGATAGCTCAGTGTTGATCTTTTCTATTTCACAAATCTTTGCTTGTTTCTCTTGAGTCATCTATTTCCTTCTTCACTTCATTCTCCAACTTCTTCATTTCTTCCAACAATCTGCCGTTTTCTTTTGAAAATTCTTCTAATTGTTTCATTCTTGAATTAGCTTCATTAGCATTTTCTTTGAGTTGCTCTTTTTGAGTGCTCATGAGGTCCTTGAGAATATTGATTTGTTTCTCTTTAGCGTTACATGTTGTTTCAGCATTGCTAATCTTTTCTTTCAACTCTTGATTAGTGTGCTCGAGATTATCGATAACCGATTGTTTGTCTTTTGATACTTGAAATTCCTTCTTAAGAGTTTCTTGAATAGAATCTCTTTCAGATGATAATTGTTGAATTTGTTTTGATAGCTCAGTGTTGATCTTTTCCATTCCACAAATATTTGCTTGTTTCTCTTGAACCATTTCTTTTCCCTTCTTCACTTCATTCTTCATTTCTTCCAACAGTCTTTCTCTTTCCTTTGCTAAACGGCAATCTTCCAACCGCATATCTTCAATCCTTTTTTCATGTTCATCCTTCAAGTTATCATACATTTTCTCAACTTCTAAAATTTGTACATGTAGACCTCTCAATTCATCATTTCTGTGTGCTAAATCTTCACTAAGATTTTCTATTGTTTTCATAGCCTCGGCAACTTGCTGCTCGGTTTTGAAGAGTGCTTCACCTTTACCAAGGTTTTCTCCAGTTAAATTTTCAACCTCACCCAGCAATTCTTCAATTTTCTTTTCATTCTCACAAATGGTGTGACAAAGATCCTGTTTGTTTTGTTCGAGAGACTTGGATAACTGCACTAGATCTTCTAAATATTGGTGCATTTTCTCCTTCTCTTGTAAAAGTTGCTGCCTCTCAGAAGCAATCTCATTGTTAGCTTGATCGAGTTGGTCAATTTTCTTCTTTTGTTCCATTGTTTGTTCTTTCTCTACATTGAGTTCGTTTAATCTTTCCGAAATTGAGTGTTGTAAAACGCTAATTTTCTCATCCTTTCTTTCGATATCACTCTTAAGTTGTTCGGTTTCATTCTCCATCACTTTCAACTTCTCAACAATAATATTTGCCTCTTCTCTTCTCTTGTTGCAACAGTCCTCAAGATCTTTTTCTCTAGCATTTAGTCTTTCTGTCAATCGCTTTATATCCTCCTCGAGTTGTGTTGTTCTTTGAGATTTAGTATCCTGTTCATAGGTTAAATCCTTAATTTTTTCTCGGAGACTTTGGGATTCTACTTGTTTTTTCTCCCACATATTAGTAATTTTTGCTAGCTTTTCATCTTTCTCATTTAATTGGAGAGAAAGGCTATCATTTCTTGTTTGTAAAGCATTCAACTCTTCTTCCTTCTGTTGGTTAAGTTGGTCTAGAGCAGAAATATTGGACAGAGAGTCTTTCACTTATCTTTCAGCTCCGATATCTTTGTGTTTTTGGTATCTATAATTTTTGCAGAGTTTTCATTTTCCTCACGTAAAGAAGAAACTTCTCCTTTAAGTTTGGTAACTATTTCAGAAATATTGATTGTTTCTCTTTCTAATTCTGCAGATCTTTCCGTAGATCTTTCCTTTTCTTTGGTTACCTTTTTTAACTCTTGGAAAATATTATTATGTCTTATTTGTACCTCATTTTCTTTTTTCTGAGATTCTGTCTTTAATTGTTGGATTTCGTTTTCCAACTTTTCTTTAAGAGATGTGGCTTCTTTCTTTTGCAAGGATAAGTCTTTATCAAGACCCCTATTCTTTTCTGTTAGAGAAGAAACTTTCTTCGATAATTCTTCTTCTTTCTTCTTTGCTGCCTCCTTTTCTTTTGCACTTTCTGCATGAAGTTTGGTAGTTGAGGTCTTGTATTGCTCATCTAATCTCTCAAGGTTTGAGTTTTGAGTTCTTGCTTCGGTTTTTGCTTCCTCGAACTTTTGTTCAAGATTAGCTATTGTGTCTTTGAGCGATGCAACTAAATCTCTGCTTTCTTTTAATTCATTCTGTTTGATTTTGCTTCTTTGATTAGCAGACTCTAGATCTTTGTTCAGCCTATCTATTCTATTCTCCAATGAGGTTTGCTCCAATGTGAGAGACTTGTATTGCATGACCATCAATACCACCATAATACCAAAAATGATAGATGTTACAACCTTATCTTCCCTCTCATCATCAGTGTTATCCATTGTGGTCTTGACAGAAATATCAAATCCTGAATATCCCTCCAACCCTGGTACAGTTCTAATGAATTGTGAAACCTTATCGGGCTCATCAAATAATTTGGAAGCCTTTGTTTCCATGAACTTTCTGATGTGTTGAGTGTTGAGGTTTGTCTTTTCATTTGCATATTCAAAGACTTGCATATAAATAATTACTTCAAAGACTGCACTCATACACTTTGTGGAGCCTCTACAAATCGAATAGACACGATGATCAACCTCCTTCTTTAAAATTGGAACAACCTGCTCATGATGAATAACAAGATTACCACACTCACTATTCAAAGACTTTTCTAATTGCCTGGAAATCATTGCATCAATTTTTCTATCTAAATTGGCCACACCACAGTATTTGTTATCGGAAGCGCAACCATTCTTGTATTCTGTTAAGGCTTGAACAAAATAAAAATTCTTGATGAGTTGTGAATGGCAATCTTGCTCTAGCAGAGACAAATCGATGAGTGAAGTCTCGTTAATTATTATGGTCTTTGATGAGGGTATTGTTGTAAAATCGCTCGACTTGAATGGTGTATAAAATTGGCTAATTATCAATACCACCAAGGCTAAAGCACTAAGGAACAAATTTATCCTTGTAGCTTGCATTGTTTTTTTTCTGGTTTTGAATTGTTCTTATTTGCGAGAGAGTTGGAACGCGTTGAATTTTTCTGTTGTTCACAAATGTCTGAAACTGACTCCTTGATGGACAAGAATATGTGATTCCACAAAATATTCGGAAGGATATCAAACCTTCATCATGAATTTTTCATACTATTATTCAGTTATCAAAAAGCATTGTCTTCCTACATTGAATTAAATTGCCACATAGAAATCATTTAATAGCTTCTTTGGTTTTTCTTCAAAGGAACTACAGGTTATTTAGATATTTATAATTAAATTGTTGATTTTCAGAAGAAACCAGCCTAATATTTGTCATTGCATTTTTAATAATTTGTTTTAAAATTAATATTTATTAAACTAGGGTGTCGAAACAAGAAGTAAATGCCTTATTCCACGATTTAACATCCTCATAATCCTCAAATTGGTAACACATATGGAATTCAATATCATGTTCATCAATTTCAAGACTCTTTTCTTCCTTGTACTTCGTAATTACAACATTTACATCTCCAACAATTTCATCGGTGACTTTAAATGGAATAAGCCAGTTCTTTGTTGGAGCTTTAACTACTAAACAATCTCCGAACAAGTAAATTTCGTGCAATTCGTTTTCATGTTTGAAAACTCCCTCCTTGACCAAAAATCGTTTCTTATTCATCAACTCAGTCATGCCCAAATCCTTATACAACTCAATAACCTTAAATAATGTGTGGTTTTCCAAATATACATCACCTCTGTAATCATCAACTTCTGAAATTGTGGATAGGAACATATTTACAGAGTCAGTAGCCAAAATATCAGCCAATTCAGTAAGCTTTCCCTTTTGTTGTTGCAAACAAGTAACTGGATCAAGCAAATAGTAGATTAAATCTCTTGGTTGTGATTGAGTATTCATGTAATTAAAAACATCATTTGTTTGCATATTTTGACAAATAACTTGTAAAGCAGAAGGAAGTGTGGCTAAATAATCAAGCATTGCTGATTTAAACATGATGATATTTGAGGATTCAAAAACTTCGTCAAAGTTTTTACACTCAAGTGATGCCTTCAAGTCGCTTACAATACTTGCCTTGACACTCTTTATGGATTGCAATCCAGAAAAAACAGTTTGGTAGTCTTCAGAGGAGAGTAATCCCTTATCAAATATTTGATTTCCAAACGATGAAATACATTCTTGGATAGCTGTTAGTGACTCTTCTTCATCACTTTGAATCTCAGAGAGAAGTTTTCTTATAAACAAAGTATCGGCATCTTCAGAAATATCTGACTTTGAGGAAGGAGAAAGGGTGACTGACAGAGGAGATTTAATATTTGGAGAGAGGGAGAAATATTCTGGGCTTGATATTGTTTTTTCTTCTTGTTCTTTGAGAGGAGTTTTTGCAAGAGGTAAGTCAAAGTCAACATCGTCTTCTGTCAAAAGTGGAGAAGTTTCATCACCACAATCCTCAGTTGGGTAGTCAATAAGGTACGACTCCTCATCGTCATCTCTCTTGACTTGAAGTGTATTAAGGGAGGGAGATGGCTGTTCGACTTTTTTAGAAGGACTTGGTGAGGTTTCTGATGCATCCAATGATATTTCTGGTACAAATAGAATTGGTTGAGATGCATTAATTGCTTCAATTCTTTCACTTTCCACTTGCTCTTCTATTTCTTCTGATTCTGATTGGATTTTAAAATTATCCTTTGTAGCTACCTCGATATCTTTTGTAGGTGATGGCGTTTTTCTCTTTGAAACAATAGCTGAAGATGTTTTTTTAACCAAGGTTGGCTTTTCTTTGACTGTGTTTGTAGTGCTTGAAGGTTTGTGAACTTTCTTTTCCTCAATTGGTTTGGTAACAGGTTTTGGCCTGTCTTGAGTCCTTGAAATATGGTTTCTTGCTTGGGAAGTTTGTGGCCGGACAGCAGTGACTGGTTTCTTTTCCTTCGTCTGCTCGACAACTTGGGCAGATTGTGGTCTATCCCTTGGAGTGGAGACTTTAGGATTGTAAACAGGATAAAGAATGTCAACCTTCTTTTTAAGCTTTAACTTTTCTTCCCTAGCCTTTTCAACCCTTTGCTTATGCAAATCTTCGCCACTAATTTGAGGCCTCTTCTCACTTAGCTTTTTGAAGAGCTTTCTTTTTTCTTCGACTTCCTTTCTACGCTTCTCCTCTTCCACAGAAGCTTTCTTTTTTTCTTCTTCTAACTTTCGTTGCTTTTCCAATTCTCTTTCTTTCTGCACTTTTTGGGAAGTCTTAGAGACTTCACTAAGGATTGGCTTTACCACAGTTGAGTTATATTCAAATCTCTTTTTAAAAACTAATTTATCCTCTTCAATTTTCTTTTGAAATTTTGGGGGTGGCACATACTTTCCTTCTGGCTCATAGGCTGGTTTCTTTAATGCAGTATAAGTTTTTGAGAGAGAATCTTTCATGCTTTTAATTTCATCCACTTTCTTCAGCCTTCCATCAACAGAACCATGAACGTCAGTTTTGTACTTGTTCTTTAAACTATTTCTGAATTCAATCTCATCCTTATTTTTCTGTAAGAGATCCTGTCTCCATTTGGGAAGAGTTAGGAGTGATTGGCTAGTTGTTTTTAAAGCTGTCTTTTTTTTGAATGATGATGGAGATGTAAGGGTTGGTGCTTCAGATTGGATTGGTCTCAGTTCTTTCCTTGTAAATAAATTTCGTTCTAGAGTATACATACCTTGTTGTGTTTCTTCTGGTTCTGATTTTGGGGATGGACTTTCTTCTTCTCCATTTGATTGTTGACCATTTGGTGATGAGGTTTCAAATGCGTTTGCTTTCTCTTCGTCAGCAGGTTCTTCCTCTATCATTTGTTCTTCGGAATTTTCTTCATCTTTGGCAACTTGAATTTCCTCTTGTTGCTCCACATCTTCTTGAGGTTGTTCATCTTTCGTGAGTAATTCTTCTTGAGTAACTTCCTCCTCTTCAGGTATTCTATCCTCACCGGTTACCTCCTCGTTTGTATTCTCATTTGTAGATTCGTTAGATTGTTGATCGTCGTTGTATTCCTTATCCTCTGATTCGTTGAGGGTTTCAGAGACCTCAATAAATTCTTCCTCTTGTTGTTCATCAGTTTGGGCACTTTCAATGAGTGATTCATTAGGCACTGTACTTTCATCTTCACCACCTGATGGGGCACTTTCAATTAGTGATTCATATTCCATTTTTTTAATTTTTTAAAGTTTGTAATTATGAAGGCGGGAACAATCAATGATCTTAATAAAACTCAGCACTTCACTGCCCACCATTTTAATGTTGCATCTGAACCACTTCGAATCGATTCAATCATACATGCACAAGATTTTTTCAAATCAATAAGCATAACAGAGATTGAGTCAAATTATGGTCATATCATCAGTTTGCTTCTGTTTGACCAATATAAACCAACAATTAGAAAAATTAAAACAAATCTTTATTTTCAAATCGACCGGAAGGCATACCAATATAAACCGGAGTTGGCCAATACCGATTTGCAAGCTTTTCCAAATATCAAACTCCAATAATTTTTAAAAATAAAATAATATTTTTTTAAAATAAAGAATAAAAAAATGTCATCCAAGAAATCCGCCAGTATCCAACAATTGCTCGCCGCTGAACAAGAAGCCACAGAAATTGTGAAGGAAGCCAAGAAACGTAAGTAGTAAATTAAAGATTGTCAATCATCAAGAATGTTCATCGGCGATGTGTCATTATATTTGATGCAAATATTTACTTTGCAATGGAATCGTGATTATCATCAACAAACAACAGAAAGATTAATCAAGTTGAGAGAAGCTAAGGAAGAAGCTGAAAAGGAAATTGCCAAGTTCAAAGCTAGCAAGGAACAATACTTCCAAAAATTCACAAAGGAACAATTGGAAGTCGGTGGTACTAACAATGAATTACAACAAAAGAAGGTCCAAATCATCTATAACATCAAACAAAAGACTCAACAAAAGAGACCTGATATTGTTAAATTCGTTGTCGACAACGTTATTAATGTTAACACTGACTTGGAACAAGAACAAGAAGCCTTCATCGAAAAGAAGAAGAAAGGAATTTTCTAAATTTTGTTATTAATTTTAAACATGTAAACTTCACTCCTCCCTCCACAGCTAGTATTTCCTTGGAAACAACAAGTGGATACTGGTCGTTTTCTTCCAAACAACCCACATAAAAATATTATTTTAAAATCAAAACCAGGGAACATTTTGTAAAATGGCAGATGTGCTATTCAAGATATTGAATTCAACTGTTCATGTTTCAGTAGACAACTGTGGAAAAGATAAGAAAGTTTCAGCTTCTTAAAATCTGGTTAGAAAATAAAAAGTATTGAGTGGAGATGCGGGGTATCGATCCCCGTACCTCTTCCATGCTAAAGAAGCGCTCTACCATGTGAGCTACATCCCCTTACATTCACGTTGAAAATTTTCTTATCAAGAATAACAACAATTGTTCATCTGATTATTTAATACTCTTCTTAACAAACTATTGTTGTTAACAATTTCTGTGATTGGTGCTGATTTACTTGATAATAGTTTTTACAACTTGTTCTATTATTAAAAAATGAAAAGATTTGTTCCTCTTGCAAAACAACACAAAGGTCTTCCAATTCTTCTCAGAAATTCTACCTTCGCATCACCAACATTATTTTCCGAAGGTGGTAAAAAGAAGTTTTGTTGCAATCTTTATCAACGAGAAGGAAAATTCGATGATGAGAAATATAATGATAAAAAGCTCAAGTATGAACAACAACTTTCTCCTCTTCAAGTCTTTTTTGATTATAAACAATTCTTGATTGGAGGTACATTTGGTATATTTGGGGATTTATTAAAATATAGAGAAATGAGAAAGGAAATTTCCTATAGACCATTTAGAGTTGCTAGTAGAAAGGAAATGTTATTTATGAATGGATTTAGATTTGATTTTGTTAAATTGTTAATACCAGCTTCAGGCATTTTCATGTATCCAAAATTATTACTTGTTTATTTGCCTTTATGTTATTATTATCCTAGCATTAGACCTTCCTATTATCAATCTGATTCACTTAAAAAGGCTATCAGAGAAAATTCTCATCAAATGAGAAAAGAACAAAGAGATCTTATCATTCAAGAAGTTTTGAGATTAACATCAAATATACATACTATGAATTATGGACAACAAGATACAAGAGTGAGTGAAGATATTG
Organism: Naegleria gruberi; assembly: GCF_000004985.1. Classification (NCBI taxonomy): domain Eukaryota; phylum Heterolobosea; class Eutetramitea; order Acrasida; family Naegleriidae; genus Naegleria; species Naegleria gruberi. The sequence continues at coordinate 324,225 of NW_003163305.1, forward strand.
CATTGCTATTGTCTGTCATTCAAAAAATTAATGCACTTAAAACTCATAATCTCCCTATTCATTTACTACCAAACTTGGATTCTTTGCTAAAAGATTTGAAACAATTGGATCAATCAGAATTATTTAATAATCACTTGACAATTGAAAAGTTTTCAGACTCTGTTATTGATAGCTTGTGTAGATTCAGTTTTGTTGCAAGACTTATTTTCAATGGTATCAGTGGTGTCTTTAAATTGACAAGTAGTGGATCTATCGTAGGAAGTAGATCAGGTGGATTGGAATCAAACATTCACTCTATCAAGTATATGATCAAGCATTTATTTATGGGTGCCTCTGCCAGCAATACTTCATCTATCAGATCGATGGTTCCTATTAGTTATAAGAGAAAGATGTTGAAATACTATTTGAATTTAATTAGACAAGATGATCACTTCATACAGCAAGTTATTGATACAATGAGCTTGAAGGAAATGATTGAAGCAAGTTATGTTCGTGGATTTGTGCACGATTGGAAATTTAAAGAAATTAAGGAGGAAGATATGAAGGTTAACCATAGAGAAATTATTGAAAGATACTTCAAATTGTGGTGTGAATTTAGCTCTTCAGTCCAAAATGACAATTTATTCTTATTGACAACTGTTTTGTTATTTATTCATTGAGGAATTTAAAATAAATTAATTTGGTTTTTACAATATATGTACATTTAGTTTGTAATTCTATTAACCCATCCATAAGTAATCAAGGCAAATAAAACAATAATAATTATAATCATTAGAGCAATACCTCCAACCATGTAATATTTTCTTCTTGTCATGTTATTTAAAAGTCTGTCATTAATTACTAAATCACCTTGCACTCCTCTAAGTTTGTGTTTTGTGTTTTCCATTTGTTCTCTTTGTGATTTCAACATACCCAAAGATTCAGTTCCCGATGATTCAATTTCATGCATTAATTGCATAGATCGATTGAGACTTTGATCACTCGATCTCAACAATCTCTCAGTTTCAAAGAGTGCATTATTATTGGAACTTCTTCCATATTCCAAATCCTCATCCTCATCATCACTCAACGACTGATTACTGATAGGCTCATTATTTGATGAAATTACATGTTGATTCAATAAAAATTGTCTCTCCATTACATTATATCTATTTTGATAATATTTCAACTGTTGCTTGTATTGTTGTGTCTGACTAGTTGATGATGATGACAATTCATAGAGTTGAATATTTTGTCGCAATTTTTGCAACAATTTTTGATATCCATCCAACGATGTTCTATCATTATTGACTTGATAATTTTGTAGTGAATTAAATTGTTCTTGAATTTCCGTTTCATATTGTGCTCCTTGTTTTTGCAAGGGATCATCGTGATTGTTGTTGGTTATTATATTTGATGATGCTAAATTATTAGAATGACCAACGAGAAGGGATGGTGACCGAGTATCGGAAATTTCAATATCCTGATCCTCCGGTCCAAGAGCACTCATAAACAATGAGGAAGCTTGTGAGAGAACACTCTGAGATAAATCCATTGCTTATTAAAGTGTGATGATGAATTTTTTTTTGATTTTGAAAATTTAATTTTGCAGTTTTTTTTAATGATCAAAACTTTCTAATAAGTTTCAAATTTGGAAATTGACATGATAATCATTGAGAATGATATTCAAAAAGTTGTGTTTTTCAATGAAATACTCATATTGCTTGCAAATGGTTCATTCAAAATTTATTGATTCTTTTGAGATTCGGCTGTTTCATTCGAAGAAGTAGTAGAAACATTTTCCAACTTGTTCTTTTCTTCCAATTTGCTTCTCAAATTCTTCACTTCATTCACCAATAATTTCTTATGTTTCGTATATTCCTTAGTTTTTTCCTCCAATTGCAAATTTTCACTCTTTAAGGCAAGCACCTGTTTCTTCAACTGTTCCACCTCCACATTATTCTCCAATTGTTCCTGCAATTTTCTGTACAATTGTCTCAGTGTACTACACGATTCCTGTAAGACAAATTCATTCACTGCATTCAATCTCTCAGTAGGATGACTCGAAATGGTAATATTATTCTTTGGAGTGATTGGTTCGTAGGGAGAATGAGTCTTCTCCTCCTCTGAGTCCTTATTCACAAATTGATTATAGTACAAATAGAGATCGTCAATTGAGGAAATTTCCAATTGATCATTTTCAGGTAGGACTAGTTTTTCCAATCGTTTAATTCCTTGAACTAGTTTAATGAGACCTTGCTTTTCGAATTGATCCAAACTTTCATTCCATTTCTCTGCATCACCAACGATTCGTCTTCGTGATTGGACGATTTTTGAATTATTGCCAGTTGAATTGTTTCGTGGAGATTCCAATGTATTATTATTATTCGAATTAGTTGTGGATGATGAATTATCGGAACCATCTTGAGATTCTTGTTGTTGATTCGAATAGGCAACTTTAGTTATTTTATCAATCCAATCATTTCTATCATCTTCATATTCAGTTGCTAATACGAAACGTCTACTCTGCACAGATAATACAAATCCAAACATATTATCACGTGGCAGATCATTTTCATGACTATTTCCATTGTTATTCGAAACATTTTCTGTATTCGAATTACGAGCAGAAACAAATACTTCCCTGCTCGGACGTAAATAAACAGCACCCAGAGGATGATGTGGATCACTCATAACCTCAGCTTGTGATTTAAAATACAATAAGAAACCTTCTGAAAGTAGAATAAAGAACCTTCTCTTCCATCCCTTGTTGATTTTAGAGCCTTTCTTTTGGAGCCATCCACTATAGACACAAGTTGGTGATTCTATCAAGTAACAATAGGAGCTACCACTCACTTCCAACACTTGAATTTGTAGACGAATTATTATTCGAAACATTTTCTGTATTCGAATTAGAGGGTGGACTGTTTGAATTCTTATAAGAATTGGATGATGAATTTGTTTGTTGTTGAGTTGTTCGTTTATGATTAGACGAAACTTGTTCTAAATCTCCATCATCTTCAAGATTTAAACTCTTTCGACTATTAAATCGGAGAAGAATCGTCTGAGGAAGATGCATTTCGAATAATAATTAACTGATGTTGTTGATTAGTTTTTTAAAGTGGTGTTTCTGTTTTAATGTCCATCCAGAGAAGTTGATGGGAACAATTTTTGCATGTCACACTCACAAATATCTTGTCTATTGATTGTTCTGAATTGTTGACATTGTTATTATTCGAAAGTGATGATAATTAATGATAATATTGTTCAAACTTTGAATTTGATTGTTTGCTAAACTATGTTACAGCTCTCTATCAGCTGCTAACCAATTACGATTGTCAATTTACAAGCTGTTGTAAATATTCATTCGAAATAGGATAGCTCTGTATGGAGAAACAATGAAAAATTAAAAGAAGAATGTGTGTAGTGAAAAAACAAAATGAAAATACCAATGAAGAAGAGAAATACAGGAGTTTCAGTTTTGTAATGTTGTAATTTTTCAGTTTCAACAATATTTTCACTGATAAGGTTTCGGTAAGATTCGAATGCATTAGTTTTTGCGCCAAGTCAATTCACCAATTAAAAAATGTCAATACAAAAAGCAACAAGCCTGCTATTCATTTCATCTTGTTTCTTGTTTATTTTCCTACTTTCTAACTGCCATCAATTTGTTGTTGAAGGAAAGTTATTTGGGCGGGAAGAAAAAGTGGCACACAGTTGGCTATCAATGGATCGATATGTGGAAATTTATTCGAATGGAAAGGAATGGGTCATGAATATGATTAGTTTGATAAAAGTTTCGTCTATGAATTGTTATCATCAAATAGGAAATTTTATTAGAAATATTTCGTTCCGAGTGTTGATGGACAAGATGACGAATGTAACGGTGCATATTTATCATTCAATAGTTTGGTATATTGTATCATTGTTTGATTATATTTATTCGAATTATATTCGAAAGTATCATCAAGTTACTGATAGAAAGAATGAGAAAAATTTGGAATATTATTATTGGATTGCCTATTGTGTAATTGTTATTAGCGTGTTATCATCCATTCTTTTTTTCATTCTTTACAAAATCTTTAAAATTCTCAAGATGAAATATGATAAGAGAAGAGAAGAAAAAACAAAGGAAGAAAAATTGAGACAACAACGAATTACAACTCTATACGAAATATTGGTGAGCGAGAGACAATATTGTGAATATTTAAAGTTTTTGCATGATCAATACTATTTACCTCTGGAAAAGGGAGAAATTTCAAAGCAAATTGAATTGAATAGTACAATAGAACAAGACAAGACAAAGAGAAATATTGTAGACTTTGAACCAGTTCACTATTATAAGAGATCTGAATGTTTGCTCATTCCTACAGAATTGGAAAATATTATCATGCTCAATAATCGATTTTTGAGAAGTTTGGAATGTGAAATTCTTGGATGGCACACAAAAGACAGACTCATGTACAATATCTACCGATACAGTGTCAAGGTAATTGGAAATATCTTTAGAAAATCAGAGGTGGAGGGAGTTCAGGATTTATCAGACTCAATTGACCAAGCTCCTCAAACACCAACAATTCTCACTAAAAAACCACTTCCTACCATACCAGGAGTCTCTGAAAAGATTGATAATTTTGGTTATAATATCAAATCAGTGAGGGAGAAGTGTAATATTTTGGAGAATTGCTTCAAAGAGTATACGCAAGCCTTTGTTATTTATGCCATGTTTATTTGTAAATATAATGAATGTAGAACGAATATTAATGAGCTGAGTAAGCAATTTCCATATTTTGCAGAGCAATTGAAAAAGGCAAGAAGCTTGAAGGGATCAAATTCACTTGATTTAATGTCATTCATTGTCATGGTACCTCAAAGATTACCAAGATATGCCCTATTTTTGAAACAACTTGGAAAGTTTACAAATTTACAAGATCCACAATTTAAAGAAATTGAAGCAGCAATCAAAGAAATTGAAAGGATTACCTACAAGGTCAATTCATTTGTTAAGGATTATCAAAATCAAACATTGGTCATTACTGTTAAGGATAGCATCATTAATAAGGTTCCATCATTCAAGAGTATTGAAGATGATTTTGTTCAACCTCACAGAAGATCTGTTGGATCATTCAAAGTCACTCCAATCAGATCAAAGGAAGAATTGCAAGGTGATGATCAGACACCACGTACTCAACTCCAAACTGTTGAGATACATGTCTTTGTTGATTTAACTATAGTGATAACTTCAAAGCCAAGAATTCTTCCAATCAAAACTAAAGAAGAAAAGGGATTCTTTGGATTTTTCACTCCAAGAAATAAGGAGAAACGCAATTCTCTTCAAGCAGACCCTACTGTGGAGGAGATGATTTATGAGGTTTATTATTGTGAAAATTCACAAATTTCCATGTTTTCTCAATCTTCTGATTGCCTCATTCTGGAATTGAATAAGAGCAAGTACTTTACCAACAACATAACAGAAGAAAAATCCCCACAAAAGGAAAAAGAAAAGAAGGAGAAAAAGAATTTGCCACTTCCAAACAAGTCAATCTCTAAACTTGTTCATTTAGATAAGAAGGATGAGCACACAGTGAATTTCATTCAAATATTTGAGAAATTATCTGGACAAAAACATACCGAGTTCTCTGTTGTAGAAGAAGGATTAATGTCCAATTCAAAATTACTTACCTTAATGGCAAGTTACATCAATGAGAATAATTAGAAATTAAAAAGGAAAATAAATTATTTCTTCAGTTTATTTCTGAGAATCTTTGGAACATAGACATTTTCGGAAGCCTTTTGGGTTTCAATCTTTGTTTCTGGTTTAGATGACTTTTTCAGACGAGACATAAGGTCAGCCTTTGTGAGTGATTTAACTTTAACTGGTTTAGCATCAACTACTGGCTTGACAATGACTGGTTCTTCAACCATTTCTTCACCATCTTCTTCGGCTTCTTCATCATCTTCATCTTCGTCACCAATGATAATATCTTCACCATCAATTTCTTCGTCATCATCTTCACCTTCTTCGGCTTCTTCGTCATCATCCATGATTTCATCATCGTTGAATTGAGCATAGACTTCATCCCAATCGACTGGTTCGTCGTCATCATCTTCATCTGCAACGACAACATCCTTCTTTGCGTCCTTCAAAAGCTTCTTCTTTTTAGCATTTTGAGATTCAATCTTTTTCATTTGTTCCTTGGTTGGCTTGGCGAGTTCCTTACTAAGTTCGTCAACCTTGCCATCTGGAATAATACCAACACCCTTCATGTCGTGTTTTGAGTAAACAACAGCCAATTGATCATCAGTCTTTAACTTGTAGAACAATTGCTTAATATTGTGATTCAAAAGTGGATTTCTCTTCTTTTGCTCGAATTCACCCTTCAAACTTCTCATTTCAGTCTTTTCAATATCATCTTCGAAAGGTGGAATGATAAACCATGGAAGTCTACCACGTTGCCAATCGTGAACAATCTTTTTAGCAACAGATTGAACATCTGGAATACCTCCCTTACCCAATCTACCACTTCTATAAGCAAGTTGAGTGAGGAAATCATGGTGATCCTTCCATGTCAAAATTTGATATGTACGTTGAATATATTCTGGTTTCATACGATGGAGAATGACACGAATAACATCTACCAATTCATCAGGAGTAACAGTTTCAACACGAACAACTCCCTTCAATACGTTATCAGCAACTCTATTCATATATTGATATTCCTCATCAGCAACAGATGTAGTATATGTATTCTTCAATTTATATTGTTCACCACCATCAGTAGTGTGAACAACACCAGGACAATCGATCAAGAAAATACGTCTCATCAAAGCAACATATTGCCAAACCTTAGTTTCACCAGGAATTGGAGCAGCTTTACAGACCTTCTTCTTTCTCAAAGTATTAATAACACTTGATTTACCAACGTTTGGATAACCCAAAAGACCAACACTGATACTTGGCTTATCACGATGGACTTGAGCATATTGTCTAAGTAATTGAATCAATGCACCCTTACCGAATGGATTTTCAACACTGGCGTGGAATGCAAGACATGGATATTCTTGTGAGAGAATTTTAACCCATCTGACTGTCACCCAAGTTGGAACCAAGTCACACTTATTCAAAATGAAAACAACATGTTTGTGTGGCTTTTCCTTCTTAAGATATTGTTCAATATGATAACAACGAGTACCAATTGGATCTCTGGCATCAAGAACAATAAGTAAAACGTCACTAGAGTCAACAACCTTGTACAATTCACCCCAAATACGTTTAGAAGTACCACGTTGAGTACATGGATCATATAAATGGGATCTAACAAATCCACTTGAAGCCATAACTGAAGAAACATCTTGAGCATTAGTACCTTCCTTATGGAGATAATAATATTCATTAGGAACGTATAATTGTTTCTTATCCTTAACTGGTTCATAATCTTGTTGTTTCTTACCAGCTTGACCAAGTAATTCCAACAAATCGTTAGATAATAAATTTGGCCTCTTACGTTGAGCCTTGTTTCCGAAAGTTTCTTGGAAGTTAATTTGTCTCTTAATTTGGAAAGTACTAGATTGATGCAAAGCATGAATATTATCACTTGTTGGTACTAAAGTTTCACCTCCCACAGAAGGAATTGTTGGTTTTGTTGGTGCTAATATCGAAGAAGAAGTAGCAGTTGGTGTAGTGTTAGCTTGAAGGAGAGAAACTGGGACTTTTGATCTTTTTAAGAGAATTGTATATGGATCGTGAATTTTCTTTTCCAATGCAGTTCTGAACTTGGACATTTCTTGTTGACCAATCACACGAGTATTGTTAAACCATTTACGATCTGGAGCAATTCTAGCCATTTCACCCTTGGCAATTTGTTGTGATTTTGGAGTAACATAACCTTTGATAATTTCACCATCTTCATTTCTCTTAACTTTAGATGTATACATCAACAAACGTTTAATGGTACCACGAGAACGCAATTGTGTTGGACCTTTACCAATCTTGGTCTTATCAACTTTACGATTTTGATTTAAAGAGTGACTCTTTTCTTTACGTTTCTGTTTAGTAGTGTTCTTAGAGAGAACATTTGGGACTTTAACTCTCTTGCCCGATGATGATGATGCTGGAGGCATGTTTTAAAAATCGGATTAAAATTTTGAAAAAAGGAAAAAATTTGGGAAGTTAATAAGTGGTGGTTTTTTTTTCAAAGACAATTTATTTTATTTTTAAAAATGCAACCACCTCAAATATTTACTTGAAAGCAGAATATTCAACAACAGGTAAATTGACAAGGTTGTTGTGAATGTTTGATCTTGATCATGTTTTTTGAAGTTTGGATTATTTAGTGAGTCAATTGGATACAGGTGGTGTCTGGATTGGAGACGAGGGATGGTATGATGAGTTGATGAATCATTTTTAGTGTGGTCTTGTCTGTTTCGATGGTGTGAGAGGATTCCTTGACCATTTCAAAGATTTCCTCTGGATTGAGATGGGAAAAGTAATTGGGAATGGAGAGGGATTTGATAGATGTGTTTGGGTTTCCCTTCTCATAGACTTGGACTTGTAGTGTGTAGGTTAAATCAATTTCAAATTCAACTTCAAAGGATGATTCGTTATGAATAGGAATTTCAATTGAACCAACTGATTTGTCATGTTTGGAAATGAGTCGTTCTCCTTCCAGAATATTGATAAGTATTTTCTTTTGTTTTTCAGCACATACTGCAATGGAAACTCTCTTCTTACATGGAATGAATGCATTTCTCTCGATAATTGACTTCATCACACAACCAAATATTTCAATTCCAACAGAGACTGGATTGATATCTACTGAGGCTTCTTTTTTGGAGAGTGTGGAAAGGTCTCTCTCTGATCCACTCAGAGCAGAACCATATGCAATAACGTGTTCTGGAGGGATTGAGTTTAGAATAAAATGTGAATTCAATTCACAATTTTCTGCAAAGTAATTTCTCAATAATTCTTGCAACTTGGGTATTGAGAATGATCCTCCCAACAGCACAATATTTCTAATATCTGATTTGGTAATTTTTGCCTGTTCCATTAATCCTTCCATTGATTTAATACAAGATTCAAAGAGATCCATACTGAGCTCTTCAAATTTTGATCTATTCAATTTCAATTCGTAAATTTGTTGATCATTTCCTTTCACTGTTATGATTGCCTCATTTTCTGTAGATAATTTAATCTTGGCTTTTTCACATTCACTTTTCAAAAATCTCAGTCTCATTGGGTTTTCTCTAATGTCTAAATTATACTTTTCCATAAATTCGTTACAACAGTACTTTACAATTCTATTATCAAAATCATCACCTCCCTAAATTGAAGTTAAAGAGATTATTCAAAGCTCTAAAAACATACCAAATAGACATCTCCATCATGTTCCTTCAATGTCACATTTCCATCCTTATCAATAAATTCAATACTCAACAAAAATGATGTTCCACCCATACTGAGTGTCATTACATATTCATTTCTCAAACTCTTCTCCAATCCATAGGCATAGCAAGCACATTGAGATTCTCTACAAATATCCAATACTGTTAAATTATTAAATTCACATGATTCCTTCAGTGCTTCCTTCTGCTCATCATTGAAATAATTTGGAACACTAAGCATTATTATAATATCGAGAGGAGTTTCACATTCTTCCATTCCATAAAACATGTAAACCAACTGTTTCACATATCCAAATACAAATGAAGCAACCAACTCTGGTGCAAACATGTCCATTCTACTTTCCACCTTCAAATATGTATCATTATTGGGACCCTCCACAACTCGGAATGGATAAAAATTGATGTTATTTTGCAAGAGTTCATCATTAAACTTTCTTCCGATAATCTTTTTCACATCAAATACTGTGCACTGTGGAAATGTTATTAATTTTGATGAATTTCCAATCAGAGGAGCTTCAGCATCCTCTCCAAGGAATGAAACTCTGTTCGGGCTCGTTAAAAATCCATACTCATTCGGAATTATTTTGATTTGATTTTCTTGATGAGTGGCAATGCAAATATTCGTCGTTCCAAAGTGCAAGCCGATCACTATTGGTTGTTGTGCCATTTTTTTCTTTTCTATTGTAAAGATTCAATTCAGATTGTTAAGTTTTTACAAGTTTATTTTGTGAGTTCTATTTACAAATTTTCAAAAAGTTATTGATAAGGAATGGTTTCAAAATTGTTTTAAGGTTATTGTTGGTTTTGATCTTCGTGAGCAGAGTCGTGATGATCATCATCAACCAAGACGTCCATGACTTCTTCAACGTCATTGACTTGTTCTTCAGTGATAACCATCTGCCTTTCAGCCAAGTTTCTATAGATACCGTTTGGAATCTTGATGAGTTCACTATGTTTGCCCTTTTCTTTCATGACACCCTTGACCAAGACACAAATAACATCTGAATTAATAACAGTTGTCAATCTGTGAGCAATACAAATAGTAGTTCTACCCTTCATCAATTGATCCAAAGCAGCTTGAACCAAACTTTCAGATTCAGTATCGAGAGCAGAAGTAGCTTCATCCAAAAGTAAAATCTTTGGATTTTGCAATAAAGCTCTAGCAATAGCAATTCTTTGCTTTTGACCACCAGATAAAGAAACACCCTTTTCACCAAGTTGAGTTTCATACTTTTCAGGTAAATCCATAATAAAGTTGTGGGCATTGGCTTGTTTAGCACAATTTTCAATTTGTTCTTGTGTACAATTTTCTAAACCAAGTGAGTAGGCAATATTATACCTAATAGATCCAGCAAAGAGAACAGGTTCTTGTCCTACAATACCAATAACTTTGTGCAAATACATTGGATCAATAGTTTCCAAATCAACTCCATCCAAATAAATCTTTCCCTTAACTGGCCTGTAGAATCTTTCCAACAAACCAACAATTGTTGATTTACCAGAACCAGATGGACCAACCAAAGCAATTGTTTGACCCTTTTTGATATCCAAACTAAAGTCCTTCATAACAAGAGTGTTTGGTCTGGAAGGATAAGCAAAATCAACATTGTCAATTACAATGTTACCTTCAATATTTTCTGGTTGAACACCTCCCATGAATGGAATATCTGGCTTTCTCAAAACAACCTTCAAAAAGGTAGTTTCAGAAACGAAAGCTTTACCATAATGAGGATAGAAAGTTGCTGATCTAGTCAAACTGATAACACCCAAATAGAGCATACCGAAAACTTTGAAAATTTGTCCAAGAGTCGACTTTCCTTCAGCCACCTCATCACCACCATACCAAAAGGCCAAAGCAATAGTTCCATAAGTAACCATAGCAGCCCAACCATAAGCGAAAGAGTGAGCCATTCCCTTGTAAATACCATTTTTGTTAATCTTGAATAAATCCAATTTAAATCTCTCAACTTCCTTTAATTCTCCAGCCATTGAACGAATTGTCTTGATACAACCTTGTTTTGGTAATTTAATGTTACTAAATATTGAATTTTAAGAAAATACTTACCTGTAATTTCATTGGAAACAGCAGCAGAGTTTTCAGTTAATCTGTTAATTCTTCTTGTAATGATTGTAGAGATGGTGGACATGAGCATATAGTTGATAAAAGTTAATGGAGATGTACTAACTAGAATCAATGCCATTCTCCAATTGACACACATTGCCAAAATGAAACCAACAATAAATTGAATAATTTCTTGTAGGTAGAGAAACAATTCGTTGGTGTAAACATCTTGAATTTTTGGAATATCTTCAGACAAGACAACAGTCAAAGCACCCAATTTCTTAATATCAAAGAAACTCATTTCTTGTTTGGCAAGGGATTTCATATAGGCTTCTCTGAGAGCTGTACCTAAACGAGCATTACTCAATTGCAAGAAGAAATGTTGCATAGCAAAGGCAACCATACCACAAAATGTAATAATTGTCAACTTGATAGCTGTTTGAGCAACAGCATCTTTCAATTGATCAACAGTTGCAGTTGCAGCGTTAAGGAAAAAGGCATCGATCAAATCACCCAAAATCCATTGACAACTGAAAATGTTATTCAGATTATTTACATTCATAAGAAAACTTACATGACAGGAATTAAACCATAAGCCATACATCCAATAGCTCCAATTGCCACTAGAATCAGATTCCACCCAAAGATTTGAATAATCTTGAAATGGTGATAAAACTTAATGTCGGGTTCTCTATCATCTTTGATTGCAACTTCATTCTCTTTCTTTGCTTTCTTATTCTTTCTTCTAAAGACGTGTCTTTCCTCAATTGATTGTTTGGTGTCAACACCAGTTTCTTGTTGTAATTGTACTTCAGTAGGCATATTGATGTAATGTTAATTTTTTTGAATTGTTTTCTCTAATTCATTCAAACATTAGCTATTTATATGATTAGTCTGTGATGATCTCATATTTCGTTGCTGATTTCTCTAACTTGTAGCCACAGTGGTGGATTCTTTCGTTATTCATAATTTTGGAACAGATTACAAATTGAATAATACTCCTCAATCGGATTCCATCCTTGTTGTTCCCTCAAATATTTTCAACTTAGTCCTGCTGTTAATCAGTACATTTATCACTCGGGGAATTGTCATCATATTGACATCCGAATTCGGAACAATGATAAAAAGAATATTCGAAACATATGATGGACTTTTTCAATTGCCACGACGTTGAAATAATCTCCATCCTTAATGTCATTGTGTCATTTAGTATGGATTATTTGGAGAAATGATGATTCTTATTGTCTCAATTTAACATTTCTTCAAAATACTCAAATATTATAAAAATAGATGATATGCTGTATGCTTCTAGAAGATTATCAATTCCGAACACTTGGTGATGGTAATTTCCTCTAAATTGTTATATTCCGGTAAATTATCATCACATCTAAATATTGTTTTGTTCCTCCATCATGGAACGTTATTTAAATAGCAGAGAATAATTAAAAAGAAATTATGCTTGCTTTATCCACCAATAATAACATAACTCTCAGTTAATATTATTTTAAATCCTATATGATTGGTAGTATACTGTAATTGAGTAATGTTACCTTTGAACATCAGTTCTATTTTATTTAAGAGGTTTTCTCAGCTAGCCGAGTGCATCTACTTTTAAGGACCCAAAATATTCATCTCCGGTTCCGATTTTATTTAATTAAAAAGATTATTAATCATATTCTCATATTATAAAAAATAAGCCTACACCTACTCTTCCGCTTTGTTGTGCGATATAAAGATTTTTCATCATCAACACACCACCATTTGGAGAGTTAATAATAACAAAACACAATATAACAACATTATTTATTTTAAGCTTTAAATTCCTTTACGAAAATGTCTTCAATTCGTCCACTTGATAATCTTACTCTTTCCCAAATTGTTGCCTCCCTTTCTTCCCGTCAAATTATTTCATTGAACAAGACTCTTTCTTTGAAGGAAGCATTGTTAGTCCTTGCCAGTAATCATATTCTTAGTGCTCCTGTTTATGATGAACAAACAAATTCATGTATTGGACTTATTGATGTTTTGGATTGTGCAACATTTACAAGTCAAACATATTTCAACAATACTGACCAGTCACAATTCAAGAATTATTTATTACAATTTTCTTTCGATGTTGAAGAAGTTGGATCAGTTATGAGTAAGTGTGTTGATAATGTTTATATGGAAAATTAACATTTTAAAGACATGTCTGGTAAAAATCCATACATTCCAATGAACAGCTCCGATTCCTTCATGAAATTGTTGGCTGAATTTGCTAATGGAATTCACCGTATTCCAATCTTGGAAAATAACAAGGTTGTTGCTGTCTGTTCACAAATGACTCTCTTCCAATATTTATTCAAGCTCGATTTGGGTGATAATTCTGCATTGTTTGATGAATTCAAGTCAATGTCTTTGAAAACTGTTCTCTCCTCAAAGCCATTCTCTCAAGTTATTAATGTTAAAGAATCACAATTGGCCATTGATGCTATCAAGGTTATTAGTGATAAGGGATTGAGTGCTGTTGGTGTTTTGAGTGATAAGGATGATAAATTAATTGGATGTCTCAGTGCCAGTGATTTGCAAGGTTTCATTGATGAAGATTATCACCATTTGGCTTCTCCTGTTCTTGAATTCCAAAGAATGTCAAGAGAAAAGAATGGTTCAACATCAGCTCCTTCACTTGTATTTTGTAAAATTGAAAATCACACAATTGGTGACATGATTCAACGTTTATTGCAAGATAGAGTTCACCGTATTTTCATTATGAATGACGATATGGAAGTTATGGGACTCTTATCTTTAACAGATATTTTCCGTCTTGTTTATGACTATTTGCAACAAAAATTACAATAAATTTATTGAAAAAGAGTCAAAATTGTTATTTCTTGTTTTTCTTATTTTACATTTTCAGGTGTTTACATTAATAAACAACAACCATTTTCAGATGAAGCAGCTGAATAGAAAGCTCTACTACTCATTGATAAGTCGTCACTCATATTTACAAGGTCATTTAATTCTCCTTCTCTTTCTACCATCTTTTCCAATACTTGATTCATGATAGTTTTTGTATCATCCAAATCAGTTATTACTTTTAATAGTTCATCAGCAGATTTAGGATCTTGATATTTTTGTAAGTAATCATTAATTGATTCTAATTGCAATCCATAGTCTTCGATTTGATTTGTATTTAATGTATATGTTGACTTTGGATATTTCTTTTCATACTCAACAAGTACTTTATAGAGTAATGAAAAAGCAACTCTAGCTGGATAATCACTATCCGTAACAATAACAGCACTTAATTGACTATCCACTCTTGTTTGTACATAACAAGTGTATTCATCCTTGACAATTTGTTGTCTTGTTCCTGGAGGATTTTTATCCGATAATAATCTAGTAATAAATACAACATATTCACGAACAGTACCACGTTGAAAGAATCCGAATGAAGATAATTCATCATAGCCGGCCAAAATAACTGATTTGCTATTTGCTGTTGTTGGCTTGTAGAGAACGTGAATGGCCAATAATTTCATTTTTTATTATTAGAGTTTTAAATTAATTGAATACCGACAGCATCATCATGCTACAACAATACATATTCTAAGTTTATGTTTGCCTCAAATGGAAAGGACTTGTCTTTCCAATAATTAATATCTTTCTTCATCATCATCATGATTATCAATATGAATTAATCTCAAATAATATTTCAATTTCACCCTTAACAAAGAATTCTTACTCAAAGCTAACAAGCATTAGAGTTTGAATATCCACATAATAATAATAATTCTCAATACCTCACATTAATCTCTAATGTGAATGCAACTTTCATGTTTGCATCTCATCTCAATCCAAAAAAATCACTGACGATAAACTATTCAGGAATTTCTAAATCAAAAAAAAAGGCCTCACTTCCTTCACCATCAAACCACATACAGAGAAAATTTACAGTAATTTTTAAGGATATTAGGTTGAACCATTCTTGATCGGGCACTTCTTAAGGAAACTCTGAGAGTATATCATTGTGAATTATTGAAGATTGTTTAAATTATTAACTACATCCCGAAGAAGGAGTGCAGAAATTGTATCATATTGTATAGATAGCTAAATATAAGAAGGATGAGGAATTTTCGACAATACAAATCATCGACTGTACAGGTATCTCCACGAAATGGTGGGTACGTTCATCATCCTCATCCTCCATCAACAGTGAAACATTCAGCTGCTGATGGAATGAATGCATCTCCCAACAAGGGAGAGAAAAAGACATTTTCTGAAACAATGAGTGACAACTCTTCACAGCCCAACACTAGTGCTGTTGAACCATTGTGGCTGTATGGATATGCATACTTTTCATTGGATAAAACTATATGGGGATTGTTATTGGATTTGGAGAAAAAGTTTGATGCTGGTCAAATTGACAAGATTCAATCACTTCCTTCACCTTCATCCTCTCTTAATAGTGGTACTTTCACTTTTCAACCTCCAAAACCAAGTGTGAGGATAAAACAATTGAAACCAACAAATATTGAGCTTCTGAATCAATCATTTATGGATTATTCTAATGCCAACTTTAAAGAGTGTTTGAAGAGTATTCAAATTTTGATAGAACGAAAGATTTCCATGTTTACCGACACAACAGAGGACAGATATGAACTGAATTTATCTTTATCTCTATTTTCAATTATCATTCTGAATTATTCAACTGTTTTGTCAACTCAATACCAGAGCTTTCACAACAGCATGGAACTATTGAAAGTAGGAGAAATGATGCTGAAACACTTCAAGAGCGACCAATTGAAAGATTATTTCACATCTCTATTCAGCAGTGCCATGTGTAATTATTACAAAAAAAGAAAAAAATATAACATGATGTACAAATATTCCAAACAAGCCTATGAAATGTACAGTCAAACAGGAACAAGCATTTATGCTCAATATATTTTGCAAACGTATGCCACTAGTTGTCTCTTTCGCAAGAAGTATGAGGAAGCAATTGAGTGCTTTGAAAATAACATTTTTTTGTACAAAAACCAAATTCCAAGCACTTCTGTACAAACAAGCTTGCTAGATTATTTCAATAGAATTTTGACATTCATTTGTGACAATGAGTATTTCATAATTATTAATAAGTGCTTTAATACCTTCAATTATGGTGTGGCACTATTTGAGACGAAACAGATGGTTCCTAGTCGATACTACCTCTTTCAAGCTATTGATATAATGAATCACCACCTCAGTTCCCACCACGATATAATTATAGAGAAACGATGGCTCAAGTCCATGATTAAGGTGTATAGAATTGTGACCTCTATTTGTGAAAACCAACCATACAATGATTGCAACATTTCCATGCATGCAATTTTTAATAAGGGAAAACCAATGGTGGATCCACTCGAGCCAGCATTTAAAAACGAAAGGTACTATATTACCACACTGAACAAGGCAATACACTATGTCATTCTAGAAAATGAAAGACAAGAAGTTATGGCAAGAGCAGAGATTGACGCCGAGGAATATAGGAGAGTGAAGAAACTGGTTAGCATACTCCCCCTTTTGAAAGTGGATCCATATTTTGGTAAAATTATGAGCATTGAAAAATCAGTTAAGGAGAAGAAGCAAAACATTCCACAGGCCATGTCCTTTGCTAAGAAAGCACTCAAATCTTCGAAAATATTTCTCACTCCTCTAAAAAGACCTGAAGAAACAACATTGGATGAAAGTAATAATATCCTCAATAATTCATTTCTACTCGATGATTATGGAGATATTTCAAAGACACCTTCAGAATCACCAAGATCTGCTATCATTAAGCTTTCCCCACTCAATTTCTCGAGACAAGGATCGATTGCTAATAGCGAAAGATATAATGTTACACTTTCTAGCAGTGCACTGAGTGATTTTGAAAGTGAACCAACAGAATTGGAACCAAATAGTGAACTATTGAGAGAAGAGTGTATTTCTCCATCCTCAAAAAAGAACCCAGGTTCTCTCCAAAATGCAAGAAAGGTTGCGGCTGCCATTACTATTCAATTGATGGTAAGAAAGTTCCTTGCTAGACAAAGATACAAGAGAAAGATGATGGAATGTCATAACAGGTTAATTGAAGAACTCAATAAGGAAAGAGAAGAGTACGCCTCAATGCTTGAAGATATGAAGATTGAAGTTCAGAATCAAGCAGCAACAAAGATTCAATCAATGATAAGGAGTTTTCTAGCTCTCAAACAAGTTGAAAAAAAGAAGACTCAGTTCAAGGAGCAATTACTGATGGAGATTGAAGAGGAAAAGCAACAATACTCGAGTATGATCTGCTGTTAATTGTATTAATTGAAGATATAGCTGTAATATAATGGCGTTGATTGGTTAACACTTGGTATTTATTTGAATATCTGAAAAGTTGTTATTGCCAAGCTTTTGATAAATGGTATGACAAAACTTTTCTAAAATAATGTACATAAACTGATGACCGCTAAATAAACGTAGTTTTGAAGTGAAACAACCACATTCACATGAGTGATCATGTTTTGGTTTTCTTACCTCATTGAAATCATATCCTTGCTTGGGAATGACTCTGTTTTGATTATATTCCCATGCTGACTCAATTATTCCCTCTGGATTGAGAATATTCACAAATACAGAGGTTTCATTTTGGGTGAGTAGAACAGTTCTTGAATTGGAGAGTGTGGAAACTGATGCTATTTTGACATTTGGTGAAATTCTACGTACGATTGGTTCTTTACACTTTGCACTGGTTATGAGAATCTCAAGTTTGTCCATTGATACCATTACAGTATGATCCTTACCACACTGCACATCAGAAAATGTTCCATTAATCAAGAATGGTTCAGAAATTTTGTTAATGTTGAAAGAGGCACAACATTGATTCTTCTGGTTCGATCCAAATATGAAGAGCTTTCCATTTTCTAATAAAACAGCACTATGATTACTTCCACAATCAATCTTCTTGATTGGCTCTTCAAATTTCTTAATTTCCTGAGGTGAGTTCACACAACCTTGCAGCTTACTCAATTGACCCATTGAACTATCTCCACACCCAAAAAGATAAAACTCCTTTCTACCTTCATTATTATACTTTTCAACAATGAACAGTGAATGATTCATTCCAGTTGCAATATCCACCACTCTAAATGTCTTGTTTGGAACATGATAAAGTATTGAATTTCTATTTCCACCAAAGAAACAACTAATTGGATAGCAAACATTAGTCGACATGAAAGATCCAATACCCAGTTGACCACAGTGATTAACATTTGAACAGGAATACAATCTTCCTTCCCTTGTTAAAAAGATGGAATGATTAAACTTTGAAGAAACCTTCACAATCTCATCTCTCAAAGATGATTTTGTAAACTTGTTAACTTCTGACAAGTAAAATTGATCCAGAGCTAACTGACAATAACTATTATCCCCAATTGACAAAACCCTTCCATTTTCCAATAGCATGATTGCATGTCTCTCCCCACAAGCCATCTCACTCACTCTCGACTCATTTCTACTCAATAATTCTTCAACACTACACAATGGAAATAACTCTTCATAATTTCCCCTATTCTTTACTGCCAATTGATCTGTGATTAAATTTCACATCCACACCCACACACACGAACCAAAATTCAATATAATTCAATATTATTAAGATAAGACGATGATTATGATTGTAAAAAAACTCACACTTGGAATTATCACCACATCCCAACACAATTGTTGAATAACTCTCAAAGTGATTTCGTGCTGCCCTTCTTCCTCTCCTCTCATCCAAAGTAAGCAAACAACTCTGTTGATTCATCCATGGTGATAATGATGATGATGATGATGATGAAGGAACATTACAATGACTCTCATGTGCAATTCTTCCATCATCTCTCTCCAGCATACTCACAAAAATTCGTGTCGTTATGTTTTTTTAAACTTTTCCGTAATAATCCCAACTCTCTTACTGCAATTGTACTGTTGAGTTGTTTGAGATGCTGATTTGAAAAACTACTATGGCTGATAGAGTTCGCAACCAGAGGAAGATTGGGTAAATGGTAGAGTGAGCGACAAGTTGTGAATTTTCAAAATTGTTGGAATTTTTAACTGTGAAATTTGGCGAATTTGCTGAAAATGGAGCGATTTGGGATAATTGAAAGAACAATTTTCAGAAAAATTTACTAATTGAATGGTTGTATTGTAATAAGGTGAGTGGTGAACCTTTGGTTTGGTATTTGAATTCAAAAGGTCAACAATGGAAAATGAGATTATTTTAGATCTTGGTTGTATATTGAAATTTATTGTAAAGTGAGCACACACCAATCAACCTTTCTGACCTGCCATTACAAAATCAATTCACTGTCCATATGA
This sequence comes from Naegleria gruberi, assembly GCF_000004985.1. Taxonomy (NCBI): domain Eukaryota; phylum Heterolobosea; class Eutetramitea; order Acrasida; family Naegleriidae; genus Naegleria; species Naegleria gruberi. The sequence goes on from NW_003163305.1 coordinate 344,014, forward strand.
ACTCTTTCCTTATCAAAAGTTCAAGTTTTCTAAGAAAACAACAACAATAAGAATTTCAAAGTTCATTCCTCAATCTTTGAAAAAATCATCATCAATAATAACAACAATTGCCCATCAAGACATGACAATAGAACAAAAGAAGATACTTTTATTTGCCAACTCATCAAAGAGACAAAAGTATTTGAACAAGTTTTATACGGAGAGGAATATTGCCATTCCAACATGTCCCAAATGTTCATCGAAAGAATTTATCATTCCGTGCTTGAGAGGAGAACCAAATGATGAAATGTTTAAAGCTGCCAGTGAAGGATATGTATATTTGAGTGGTTGTTGTCGATCGGCTCGAGGATATTGTGTTGCATGTAAGGAATTAATTGACGTTACAGAATAAAAAGAAGCAAGAAAATAATAATTGATGAAGAAAATAAAAAAGTATTGAGTGGAGATGCGGGGTATCGATCCCCGTACCTCTTCCATGCTAAAGAAGCGCTCTACCATGTGAGCTACATCCCCTTCACATTCACTTTGAAAATTTTCCTATCAAGAATAACTATCAATCTCCTATCATACTTACACTTGTTATTAATTGTTAATAACAATATTAAAAACGAAAGAGAATGGATATCGTTGTGAAATAGAATCCTCTGCTGCTATGAACATATCGCAGTTCTATTACCCAAAAAAATTCATCACACTGTTGCGTGGTTTTCATCATCTCCTAAAAACCACACACAAACAACATCATCTTTTTCGACCGAATATTAGAGATTTCTATATTGAAGGTGGAGGATATATTTAAACTATTAAATAGTAGTAGTAAATTTCGAACGATAAGAAGAAATGGGTATTTGCGGAAGTAAAGAGCCTCATCACAAGAAGAGTATCAACGATATCTATGCTGATGCTAATGAGCGCCATGAAACCTCTAAGAATTTAATTTCGAGCTTGACTCTTCGTGCTGTTACCTATCCTGATCAATTGCCAAGTATTGGAGCAACTCTTGAAGCTAGGATTAAACAAGATTATCAAAAGGGAAATGAATTGTAAGTTGTTTTAATAATAACAACAACAATAACCTGGCATCAATATTGTTATTATATAATAATATATTTATTTACTTTATTAATAATATTGACTGTCATCAATTGATAATATTATAAATTTATAATAATAACAATAATACGATATCAACAAATTGGATTACTTTAGTAACGTTGCCGTTGGATGTGATATATTTTACGAATTGATTAACACCCGATCAGATCTGAGTTATTTCGTAGTGAATGTTGATAATATTATTACCTTGTTAATTGATGGGAAAAACGCAAAATTAAAGAAGAGAGCTGTCAATTTGCTCACAAGTGCTGTAGATAATGCTTCGGGAGCTTCTATTAGAACATTTAACAAGTACGAATTGAAACTTATTGACTTGGTAAAGTGTGAGGATTTAGAGTAAGTGTCATATCATCAACTGATTGAAAATTTAACAATTATCATAGTCTTAAAGTAATTAGTATTAATGCAATCACTAAAATGATTCCTAAACTTGAATCTCTGGGAGTTGCACCAGTTATACCTGTATTATTATTAACAATTAATGGTTATTTGGAAAAATCTACACAAGTATATGATGACACTATGATATTTAGAATTCCTAATGTTGATTTTTCTAAACTCACTGCTGAAAGTGCTACAAAAGTTTCTATTGAATGTTTGGGTGCTATTGCTAGACAAGCCAACGACAGCACCATTCGTCACGTATTGAAACCTATTTGGGATTTCCTTGATGATCAAAATAGATGGGTCTCTAAACCAGAATTAGTGAGATCTATTATGAGAATTATTGTTCAATCATCAAATGAATGGTCCAGTAAGGGATATGTCATTGTTTCTGCAAATATGCAACATTTTGAAGAAATTCTTGATAGAGCTCAAAAGGCAGGAATGATTCGTGCCAATATTTTCATCATCTCTATACAATCAAAGAAGGGTGCAACAAGTGGTGCTCGTGCTTTTGAAGCAGTTGCCCAATTGATTAACACTCTCAAGAGCAACTTTGTATCTAGTACTCCAAAAATTTCACCAACTCAATATGAAGAAATTCTCAAAACTGACGCCTTGACTTCTTCTGTTTTGGAATGTCTCAACATTATTGCTCAACGTGGTAAATTTACTCAACAAAACGTTTCATTAATGGATTCTATTCAACAATTAATTCGTCAGCAAGAGGGTAAAATTACAGTATCTGACTTTACTCGTAACGTTCAAGGATTGATTGAATCGGAACAATTGTCACCAAATATTATTCAACATTTATTACTTGTTGATTGCTTGTTAAATGTTGCCAAGATTGGTGCTTACATTTTGAGTCAAAATACCAGTAACTCTTCCAACACTAATCAATCCAACACTGGAAATGTTCCAGCTGGATCCTCAGGTAACAATAATGCTCAATCAAACAATAACGAATTTTTCTTCCCATCCCATTTAGTGAATGCTCTTTTGGAATCGAGTGTCAAACCAAATTCCTCTGTCTATGTTAGAGTCAAGTATTTGAATGTATTCCTTGCCATGCTTTCAACCAAAGAACCTTACCTCCCAGAACAATCTCCAAATATTGGTACATCAGATAAAAAACCAGCCATGTCTCCAGCAATCATTGAAGATATTGATGCCAGCAATAGTGCTGCAATCAAAACTCGTATTACCATTTCCAAAAGTCAAAGAGCCAAGATATATGTCTACATTTACAAGGGATTGTTTTTAAATGATAATCTTCCAGAAAATTTTGCAGCCATCGCCAGAATTTTGAGAAATATGTTAAAGCACTATAGAAATAAGGAAATTGAAAATGCCTTGCCAATGCTCTTCAAACTTCAAGAAGCTGCTGTACAAACAGCCTCCTCTACCACATCAACTGGTTCATCCAACACTGCTTCAGCTGCCAATGATGAGGAACCAACACCATTAGAAACTGTTGAAAAGCAACAAACTATGCACGTCAGACACAAGCTCATGATCCATACTCTCATTGTTACATATTTACTCTGCTTGGCTGAATTGTATAATTCTAAGGAATTGGAACAATATATCAAATCTATTATGGATACTAGAATTCAACAAGGATTACTCACCAAGACAGTTCTTAGCACTTTTGAAAAGAGACACAATAGTGGAAATTCTATCGAAGCAATGAAGGCACAAGCTTCAGAGGAAGAAAAATTGAAGGAATATACTCAATCATTTGCTTCACTGATAGCTATCAGTGATAAGGCAGCTGCTTCTATTGACAAGATTGAACTCGTTTCACAAGACAAGGTTTGTGAATTGTTGTGCAAGATTGAAACTTTGAAGGAAACCTATGGTGATGTTGCAGGTGTCACTAAGGTTGTAAAGAAGGCATTTACTGGAGATTCTATTACCAAGACAACCACTGTAGTAGTAACTGATGAAGAAAATACCAAACCAATTGATGATCCATGGTATGGACATGCTACTGATGAAAAGTCAGCTCAAGTTGTTCAAGTAATTGAAGGTTTGGATATTGACCAATTGGCAAACAAAACAAAGAATGTTTCAAGAGATTCTTTACAAATTAATCAAGTGCAACTTGATCTTTCAACCTCTCTTGCTGGAAGTCTTTCTAAGAGAAGAGAAGAAAAGAGCAAGATTTTAGATTCGATATTGGATGCTGTTCCTTCCGATTTATACGATAGTGACGATGAGGAATTGGAAGAAATTGAACAACAACCAAGGCTCTTCCTTTTCGATTCGGCACAATTTATCAATGTTTAAATTAAAGGTTTATTTACATTTTTATTTCTTATATTGAGTTGTTCTCTTCTTGTAAGGTACAGTAGATGTCTTTTTCTTCTTTTCTAATAAGACATCATTTGGTGTTGTTACAATAATTGGAGCATGTCTGCCTTCTTCATTAATCCTGACACTCTTGAATTCACTCATCACAACATTTTCATTGTTGTTGACCTTCTTCATTGTGTAATCGAATAAACTATTTTGAGTAATTCTCTTAAAATTCCATGTAATTAAATAAGGACCAGTTGATGTAACAATCCACAATTCACCATCAATACCACTATTGAATTTAGCAGGCTTGAAAGATACTGAACCACCAACTTGTTTGATATCTTCTGGTAAAAGTTGAATCTTTCTTGGAATTGGTTTGTTCTTACCCATTCTTTCAGTGAATCCAGTAGTATCACTATTAGGCATTGAAGTGTTGATAACCATCAAATAAGTCTTGCATGTAGCAACAACCCATTCACCATTATAAGTCACATCAATACCAATGATTTCATCACCCAAACCTGGAAGCAAGGTCTTGGCTGATTTTGGATGGGTTCCCTTCTTTCCAGTCTTGTCAAGGTTTGGAATACCACTGAACATTCTAATTTCACCCTTTTCACTACCGACAACAAGTCTTCCATCAGAAGTAGTTGCAAAGCAAGAGAATTGTGGTTTAGAATTTGAGGTGATGGCAGAAATATTACCAACAACCTTATCAGAACCGTGAATACGAGGATCAAGTGCAAAAACAGCATTATCATTGAGTGCACCAAACACCTGAGTTGGTAATTGGTCGCCAAACTTTTCGGTTGGCTTAATTTCAGTAATTGGAACATAATCTTGGAAGGTATTCCATGTTTCAACAACTTCACCTCTTGTAATATCCATTCTATATACCTTACCACAATGATCTTCATTATCTTGATCCTTGTGAAGGAACAACAAGTCACGATCTTGATTATGAAGCATGGCCTTGTATGGAACAAAGAGTTCACCTTTTGTGGTGCTAACATTCTTGATTTGAGTATCGAAAACTGGGTGATCAGTATCATCATCTCTCTTGAATACGCCAATATCACTGCCTCTAATGACAAATGTTCTTTCTCTTTGAGAACTGTCCAACATGAATGAGTTGGTATATTTTGGTAAACCAGGTTGTTTTCCACCAGATGGAACAACCTCCTCTTCGTCTTCACTTTCTTCTTCTTCTTCAGAATCAGAAATAAAATCTACATAATCTTCATCTTCATAATCCAAATCTTGCAAATATTTTGAGCTGTTTCCAATAGATTGATCAATTGCAGATGTTTTAACAAGCATTTCTTGATCTTCAATGGCAAGTTTGAAGAAATCATTACAAGTGTTAAATTCATAAATCGATCTACTCAAATTAGTCTTGAATTCTGACTCTTCATCCAAATTTTTGAAAATCAAACTCCATGAAGAGAATGGATTTGTAAAGTTCCAAGTAATTGAGTGGAATTGATTGTAGAATTGAGCATTCATTTCACTGTTAATATCTTGAATGATCAGTCTTTCGTCTCCAATACTAATATCCATAACATAGTCAAAGTTTGAATCACCTTCTTCATCTAACACTTCATAAATTGTAGCAGTAACATTTTCTCTCTTCAATTCATAAATGTGAGTCTTTTCATCTAACAAGTATAAATCACATTTGGCAGAACAAATTTCTTCCAATTTACCACCAATAGATTTTTCATATGATTTCTTTCTTGTTTGCTCATCACCAATTTGCAAAGATGGATACAATGATTGTGAAGGTTGAGTTGTTGGTTGTGTTGCAACAGGTGGTTTGACAGATGATGTTTCTTTAACAGGGAGTGTAGCAACAGTTTTTGGACTTGGTTTAGATTCAACAACTGTTGGCTTATTGACAACAGGACTCGATGCAGTTTTAAACATCACAAGAGTATCCACATCAAATGGCAATTCTGTATCCATCAACAAATCGTCATAGCTATCCTTTTCCTCATCAAAATCTCTATCTTCTCTATTTTCAAAGATGCATTCATAAGCCAATCTAGAAAGACATTTTGACAATTCGTAATTCTTCTCAGAGAATTTGAAAACCCAAATAGTATTACCATTCACCCAACAATAGGCAATCACAACAGGTTGATCAACAACTTGACCAAATTCCATTGCTTCCTCCAACAAGAAACTAATCTTTTCCTTATCAAATTCCTTGTTTTTAATCACCAATTCAATGTCTCTTCCCTTGCTTTCTGATTTATCAATAATTAATTGTGCCTTCATAATGGCAGTCTTCGGATTTTTAGATTTGGTTACATATTCGATCAAGGTTCCATCCACAGCAATCTTTTCGTTATAAGAAGATGATGATGATGATTTACCACCAGCACTTCCTCCACCTATTAAATTGCTGATGTAGGAAAACATTTTTTTCTTGTTGGAAATTCTAAAAATATTCAGAAATTGATCTATAAAAGCAAAAATGAAAAATTCTTGAGGGCGGAATTCTTAGATGCTATTGAATATTGTTTGAACGCAAATAAATTTGTGGATAGAGTATTGAGATGATATTAATATTTCAACATCAAGGTTGTTCAATCTTCTCAATGAATTGTTTGATGGATAGGAAAGTTGTATGGAAAGATTGGAGTTTGGAATGTTAATATCATTGCTGCAATGAATTGTTTTTTCAATTACAACTTAAAGAACTCATTTTCTTACTCAATAGTTAAAAATCTTGGCTTTGTATATCCAAACAATCCAAAGAGTTGAAGAAATTAACATTTGTTCAAACTTCACAATCAATTGTAACTATAATGATTTCATTCCTCAACAGAGAACAATCTAAAAAGGTCTTCTAAGGTTGATTCATTGAACGATTGAGAGTTTTGAAAAATTGTGGAAGGAGCTCCAATTATTCAAAGACCATTCTTCAATTACTTGGTAATCCTATTTTCGATCAATAAAATACTCACAACAAATTAAACGCAGATGGTTTTGTATGAAATATTTTTCTCATTTAATACTTTGAATTGGCAGTATTCGGCCTTCATTACTGCACATTTTCTTAATAGAGTTGTGAACAAGTAAAAACGCAAACACGAAGTTGTAGTTGGAGGCGGGAAAAAAATTACCAACGGTAAGTGACGAGAAAAAGAAATTCAACCGTTGGTTACAAACAAGGTTAACTTTTTTAGAAGTGGCGAGCAGTGTTTGGATAGATTGCTTCGTCTACGAGAACGTAATTTTGATGAGCACTCATCTCGTCAAGGTCTCATCACAACAATACGTTTCACTTTCTGTTGCCACAAGACAATATTCATTGAAAACAAGAAGAGCTAAATCTACTGGCTTTTTCAACGTTATCTTTCATGATTTATATTTAGTTTATTTACTTTTGATTCTTGTTCCTTTCTATTGGAGTTTTGAGTAGTGATAGATAACTTGCCCTCTCAAATCAAGGTCGAAAATCAAAAAGTTGAGCACTCGAGAGGAAATATCACTCACTATTTTCCCTCCTAAAAAACAATTGGCCTCTTGTCATCACAAAGTTACTAAGCAAGTTTTCAAAAAAAAACGCATGCCTTCGCCCCACAATAACGGTGAGGCTGTTATTGGAGCCAACAATACATCAGCAACATCGGCAACTTCATCTGCTCCAAATGACCAATATCATAATTCATCATCCAATAATCAACAAACCAATACAATTTTACCACAACAAGAAGTAACCACAACGACCACCACCTCACTCACCACAAAACAAGCTTTAAAATCAAGCGTGTTAATGACTACTACCACTGCTGTTGTGTTAAACGGAACAAATAATGTTACTCCAACAATTAACACCCACACTTCTGTCTCCTCTACTTCATCCACAAGTATTAATCCTGCTTCCGCTTCCTCTGCCATGAAACATCATCAACAACAACAACTTAGTAATTCATCAAATAATGCTCGACCACGTACACATAGTAATCCCCATGCTTTTAGCTATAGGACCTCCCATCACCAACAACACTATGGTACAAATTCCCGTGATAACTTTTTCTCAAACCTTTTATCTTCTATATCGACAGACTCAAATGGTTCTAGTCGAAAGAAGGAATTTAAACAATCTATAACATTACTTCGTAATTTTATTGTTAGAAGTAGAAATGCCATTTTCCTGGTTCTACTTTTACTTTGTGTAATTGCTTCCCTTTTATTCGTGTACAATTTACGTTCTGGTGTATTTACAAAGATTCAAAATACTATTACAACTAGTGTTGATGATAGTATGGACTCTCTAGAAGAAGCTACAACAATTTACGACCATAGCACTTATGATGGATCTCTAATAGCGAATAGACACCATCAGGAACCTGTATCAAAGTCTACCTGGGAAAGTCTGCAGTCTTCAGACCCTAGAACAGATAAATTAGTGATGGGTGTAGATGAACAACCACAAGAAAAGAAGAAGAAGAATAAGAAAAAGGTGATACAATCACAAACAGAAGAAGAACAAACACCACCAACAACAACAACAATTTCTGAACAAAACCCAAAGTTAATGATGGAAAATAACAAGGCAACAAAAACAACCACACCTATTCAACCGGAAGGAGGTGTTAAAACAGAAGACATTAAGCCTTTACCATATATCAAACCTTTAAACCATCACGATATCCCACTTCCAACTAGAAAACCAACACCACAAGAAGAAAATGAAATTAATACGGATTTTAAGATTGATCATATTTATGTGATTAATTTGAAAATAAGAGAAGATAGAAGACAAAAATCTATAAGACGTTTAAACACTTTAGGTGGTATATTTTCGAATTATACATTCTTTGAACCTGTATTTGGTGAAGCATTAACAGACCAAGATATTTTCAATCATGTATCTATTACAACTTACAAGGCCATTTTGGAAGGAAGAAGTTTGGATTATCAACTTTCCACAAAGGGTGGTGTTGGTTGTTATCTTACACATACCAACATCTGGAAGGATATGATTGAGAAAGGTTATGAGAGAATTTTAATATTTGAGGACGATTTTGAAATTACCAGTCCTTACGATGAAATTATGACCTATTTTTCACACTTACCAAAGAAATTTGATGTTGCTTTTATGTACTTCAGCTTGTTCCCTGGAAGTGGAGAATTTGAAAGATACAACGATTATTGGATGACAACAACAGCCACTAGAGTTTATGGAGCAGCAAGTTACATCATTAATAGGGGTGCTGCAGAAAAATTGTTAGAAAAGGCTTTCCCAATCGATTTGCAATTAGATGCATTTATCAATCACTATGTTACATTTACTGGAGGACTCAGATTGTACTCTAGTAAGCTTTTGTTCGGCCACGAGATAACCGAACTCTTCAAGACTAATGTACAAGATTATTGTTGGAAATGCATTGCCAATAATTTGATGGATAACTTCCTTTCTGTAGAATTGGTCTTTAACGTATTTCTGATTATGATTGCAGTGGTTGTAGTTTTAGTGCTGTATGTTAAATTCTTTTCGAAAATTCTTGCTCGTAAACACGGAAAGCAAGATAGACTTGCCGAATGGGCACACGATGAATAATGCATCACCACACCTTACCTTTGACTACTACTACTCTAGGATTACTCTGATGTTGTATTATATTGAGACACGATGACGATAATAAATATTGTCCAAATATAATGTAGATAAATTTATGAGCTATTTGAATTCGAAACACTGAGATTATATTCTCCATTAAGGCATCTCACAAATATCTTCATTCACCTCAAAATCATTGTAAAATAGGATAGAAAAAGTACGCACGATCATTAGAAAATTAGAAAAAATACAGTGAAGAGAACACTTTGCATCAGCACTCTTTTCCTCTCCAATTTTAAATTAATAATAATATATCAAATTGATATCGAATAGATGATGGATTCACGTAAAACTGTTTTAATTACTGGAGGCTTGAACGGAATTGGTTTGGAAATTTCTCGTGCCTGTTTACAGAGTAAATTGTATAATATTTGTGTTGCCGATATTGCAATTCCACAAGAAGGTTCATTGCCAATCGATCCTTTCCAAAATATTGAAGAATCACAAGGAAGATATCTTTTATTACATTGTGATGTTTCAAAGGAAGATCATGTACAACAAGTTGTCTCGAAAACAGTTGAAACTTTTTCTAGATTGGATGCAGTGATTAATAATGCAGCCATTTCTCATCCACACTATGGAGCTAAAGATATTACTGGTTTATCTTTGGAAGAATGGAATCGTACAGTTTCTATTAATTTGACAAGCATTTTCCTCACTACAAAGTATGCAGTCCCACATTTGAAACAATCAAAGGGATGTATCATTAACGTTTCAAGCACAAGAGCTTTGCAAAGTGAGGCCAATACAGAAATTTATAGTGCCACTAAGGGTGCAGTATTATCGCTCACTCACTCCTTATCTATTAGTTTAGGACCAGAAATTAATGTAAATGCCATTTCTCCTGGTTGGATCGATGTTCAAGACCATCAACTTGGAAAGGAAAGAGAATATAATTTGAGAGATTTGGATCATCGTCAACATCCAGTCGGTCGTGTTGGAAGAGTAAGTATAATTTCACAATAATATTTTAAATAGTTCACAAATGAAAGCCTGAAGATGTCTCAAAATTATGCTTGTACTTGATTCAAGATGGATGTCAAGAAGGAGGTGGTTTCATCACTGGTCAAAACTTTGTCATTGATGGTGGTATGACAAAGAAGATGATTTATTTGGGTGAACCATGGTGGAATGAATAAATATATTTATTTTTTGAATTTTGTAATTTTCAAGAATCTTGTTTATGATTTTGTAAGGAGTTTAGGAATAGCCTTATTCTTTGAAGGAATTAGAGAAAATAAGTTAAATAGTTGCAGATTTCAATTATTGAAATATTTAAAAATTTATCTCAAGAATAAAGCACCATTTCTCCAAGTAGTGTCACCGTTATAATATACACCAGCTTCATATTGAAATCCTCCTTCAGGAGCTCCATAATAGGTAAAAGTTGTGAAAATACTTTTTGTTTGGGACATGTGGACCAATCCCACATTGTGTCCTATTCTGAATCCAACACATTGACCATTGGTTGCTTTTGAATAGGACATGTGAGTTGGGACCACTTGTGTACCTGTATGTATTGTACAATTGACTGCTCTATCAGGATTACAAATGTCAATGAGGAGTAAGGAACAGCTCTCACCTGTTTGGAGACAGCCATCAATTCTTCTGTCTTAATGTGGAAATAGGTGGTTTCTGAGGTGGCCACAGCTGTATTGTCATCAAAAACATGGAAGTGAACTCCCTTATAATCAATTCGAATGCCAGCAAACAATGTCCAACCACCTCCATCAGTGGTCATATCACAATAAACAGTCATGACTGTAGATCCAGGTTTGATTTGATACAATCCACTTCCTTCATTATTCTAAACATATGGAATGGATGGGAATACATTTATAACCAACTGAAGCAGTAAATGTTAAAAGGTAATGACTGGACGTCCAGATATTAAAGTAATTAAGCGACACACAGCAGATCATTCATTTGCTTTCAATAATTCACACAATATATAAAACCAGTCATTATTTGAATACCTTAATGGTGACTACACATAAACATCCTTATCTTCTTTACAGTTACTTGATTACTACTCATCAAAGATCGTGATCCTGTACTGAGATTGTGGTCATCGAACTCATCGTAAATCTTTCTCAAGGAGCTTGTTTCCTCTCCTACTCTGTTTGTTCAAATCAAATTGTTGCCACTTGAATGTGTGTGAAAATGATTATCACTTCTAAGGAGTACCATGGACAATAATGAAAACAAGTCCTTTCACACTCCCATCTTCTGACCTTAACTCCTTTCACTTCCTTCTATTCTAATTCGGAGACGAAATTGGATCATTGAATGATCATGTAGACATTTATTGTCTTTTCTAGGTGTTCGAATATTAAAACTTGAAGAGTTCGTTTAGTTGCACTGTTCGTTCACAACTCCACATACATCCAAATCGAGATTGTTTACATATTTTTCAATAGTAAAGATTCATGGTATAGGAGTTTCTTTGAAAATTGTAACCCCCATTCAATTTTTCTAGAACATTGAAGAGAAGTCCTTCCTGACCTCCAAAAACAAACATCTCGAAAAAAAAATGAGTAAATTGACAAGTGTCATGTTGCTTGTGGTGGTGATGTTCGCCATCTTAGCACATTTATGCGCAGCACAAAGTACTTTCAGCACTACAAATGAATGTAAATTCTGTAAAACTGCTGTTGAAATGGTGGTTAGCAAATATGGTAAGTAAAATAATTCATGATGTCATCATGAGTACTGACACACCATTTGACAGTCAAACCAGCATTTGCTAAAGCCTTTTGTAGACGTATGGGATTTAAATTCTGTACTAAACTTGAAACCTATCTTGAAGGAGCTAGATCAATTAAACATGCCAAAGATTTGAAGAGTAATTTGGCATTGACAATTTGTAAGGGTGCTTTAAAGATTTGTTCCAATAAGAACCAAAAGGAAACAACACAACAAGTTGATGAAGTGACATATGTTTTCCAAATTGTTGATGGTCCAAAGTTTTTCAATTTCACAGAACAATCTGATGCTTTCGACTCAATTAATGGAAATGCCACTTTATTTGGTTATTATTATAATAGTTCTGCTCATTCAGTTTTTAATGGAACAATGAATACTACTGGAGATGTTTCATTCAATGGAACTCATAATGTTTTTGTTAATGGAAGTTATATTCATCAAAATGGATCATTGTTTATTGGAAACAATTTGACAGTTATTAATGGAAGTGTTTCACATAATGGATCTTTCCTCATCACAAATAATACCTATCACCATAATGGTAGCACCTTTATGAATGGTAGTATTTCAAATGATTTTATGGGAATTAATGGAACTTTGAATTCTACTGGATATATCTATATTTCTAATTCAACTTTCTATTCTAATGGTTCAGTAACAAAGAATGGATCAATTTCATATGGAAATGGTACTTTTGAAGGAAATGGAACTCATTCACACTCTGGTGTTATCAGATATCACAATGATACCATGTATCACAATGGTTCATTGAATCATAATGGTACAATGAATTATGGTAACGGTACATTCTTCTCCAATGGTTCATTAGCTCACAATGGTTCAATTCATTACAATAATGGTTCAATTTATCACAATGGTTCATTGAATCATAATGGTACAATGAATTATGGAAATGGTACATTCTTCTCCAATGGTTCATTAGCTCATAATGGTTCAATTCATTACAATAATGGTTCTGTTTATCACAATGGTTCATTGAATCATAATGGTACCTTGTATTATGGTAATCAAACCTATTTCAATGGTTCTACATCTCAAAATGGAAGTGTTTGGTATCACAATGGATACCATTTCTCACAATGGTTCATTGAATCATAATGGTACAATGAATTATGGAAACGGTACATTCTTCTCCAATGGTTCATTAGCTCACAATGGTTCAATTCATTACAATAATGGTTCAATTTATCATAATGGTTCATTGAATCATAATGGTACAATGAATTATGGAAATGGTACATTCTTCTCCAATGGTTCATTAGCTCACAATGGTTCAATTCATTACAATAATGGTTCTGTTTATCACAATGGTTCATTGAATCATAATGGTACCTTGTATTATGGTAATCAAACTTATTTCAATGGTTCTACATCTCAAAATGGAAGTGTTTGGTACAACAATGGATCAATTTCTTACAATGGTTCATTGAATCATAATGGTACTATTTATTATGGAAATGGATCATTGTCATCCAATGGTTCATTATCTCACAATGGTTCAATTTACTATAATAATGGAACTATTAACCATAACGGATCAATTGTTTACAACTCTAGTACTGGCTCTGATTCATCTCTTTGTTGGGGACAATCCGTTTGCATTCGTGGTGATTATACCTCTAGTGGTAAACTCAATTCCAGTTTATTCGATAATGCTGTTGGACTCACTGGTAACATGACTGTAAATGGTGATTTGATTATCAATAGATCTTTCAATGTTCAAGGTAACTTGTTCGTTAATGGTACCCTTAGATTGCACGGTTATTTGAATGTTGCTGCTGGCAGTTCATTCACTTTGTGGGGTAAGATTGTTGTGAATGGAAAGATTGTCGTCAGTGGAAATCTCAGTATTACCAGTTTGAAATCCGGCAGATTTAACATTGATTCTTCCAATACTTTATCAGTCAATAACAGCAATGTTTACTTTAAGGGAAAGAGTTTCAGCGTTTTCGTTAATAGAAATGGTGAAGGCACCTATTCTGTTAATAAGGAAGTTTCCACCCATGCAAGAGGATAAATAAACTTTGAAATAACCTTCCAAAAAATGGATGCAACCAGCGTGGTTCGATTATCGTCTGTGTGCGTGGAGTATTCCCTCCCCATGAATAGCCAAGTCCTCTAAAGTATCAGATCCATGAATTTGAGCTCCTTGTTCCGTGGAAAAAATAATTTCATTCTCATTTAAGGAGTGATGTTGACAGTAGGCAGTGAAAAGTTTTTGTAATGCAGTCGATCGCTTAATTTTAAAATAAACCTCGATATTATTTTCATCCTGTATGTAGATCAAGTAACAGTAATCTAAACTAACTTACAATTACAACAATTTGGGCAACACTGTCATCTGGTATATCAGTTGTTGAACTTCTTTTAGATCGCAGTAATCTTCTTGTATCTCTAAAAAATTCTCCATACTCTTCAGTTACGAATTCAGTAAAAACTGAATAACTATTGTGCTTGATTAAATCAAATGGTGTTACCCCAGCCTTATTTTCTTTTCCAAGGAGAAATGGAACTTTTTTCAACAGACCTGTAATTGGATAGCTAGATATTTTGTGATTGTACAAAGCTAACTGGATATAATGTAAAAAATTATCTCCAAACTCATTCTCTTCGTATAGAGAAAGATCCTGATTATCTAATTCCTTGAATATAATATCTATTGTAAATGGACTAGTTTGCGAAATAATGATAACTAGCAGTGGAACATGAACAAATTCGCTATATATTTCGAAATTTTTAGGCAAACATTGAATCTTTTCATACCACAATTGCATAAACTCATCCTTCTGTGTTTTTAGTAGATAAAGTACTAGTTTTTCTAAATAGATATAGTTACAACTAGAATAATAGTATTTAACTAAAGATAAACACAAATCTCTGCTAATCTTTCCAATACTGTATAGTACTGTTAAAAAAACCTCGTCAGACAATGTACAAAAGAGTAACTCTTCAAGATTTGCTTCAAATCTCCATCCATTAAACATTCCAAAATATATCAATCTTTCCGATTCCTCATTTAAAAATAATTTTCCATTTTGATAGGTATTTGATAAATAAATTAAATATTGAAATACTTCAGGATTAGAAACTTCCAAGCCATTTAAGGCTAGTCCTGCAATGGGTAATTGTATATCAATCACCAAAATATCTAATATTTCTTTCATTAAAAACAAGTCGGATCTATAAGGGCTGTCCATCAATTTCGTAAAATCAAATGAATTTGGAATGCAAGACATCATATAGTCAATGAATTTAGAACCAAATTTTTTGCTCATTAACGAAAGATACTTCTTCATCCCATTTCCAGTCGAATTAGGGAACTTGAAGGTGTTACACTTATACTTCTTCATTAGAATATCCTCTTCTTTTGTATTAGTTATTATTTCAAGTTCGTTGACAGTCTCTAGTAATTGTTCAGAGTCACCAAATAATGTCACTTTCTCTACTTTCTTACAATGTTTGGTGATAAAGTTAGCAGAAGGATCTAATAATACTAAATGTTTAACAATTGTATTTCCTTCAAACTCATTGATTGAGTTGTTCTTTTGGAGCACAGGAGATGATCTAAATACTAGTTTAGTATAATTATAATCGAGCAAATTCTTTGATATTGGTATTGGTGGGGGTGGTGCGTGAAAGAAGAATCCATCATCAAGATAATACCTTTCGTCAACATCTTTAGTATCGCGTTCCAATTTGCCAGAAAAAATTGGAACTCCATCCTGAAAGAGATGTTTGGGAATTATTTTGGAACTACAATCATCATTTTGATATAAATAGAGCTCATTATCTTGTAATGTGTTGGTTTTGTAGAATTCTTGTTGCTTTAGTAAATAGAGTATTCTTTTCAAATAATTCTTATCGCCACTCACAAGAACTAATTCTTCCATTGACAAAATTTTGATCATCATTCTCCTGTTAAACTCTTTTGAAATGACTCTCATTTTGTGATAGTTGACCATTGGAATATCAGTACAATAGCCACCTTCTTCCAAAACTTTGTTGAGCCAAATTGGACAAGAATTCAAATCTTTAAATTTTCTTTCCAAACTCTTCCATCTACTCGTAGTAGGAATAAATTCAATAATATCATATCTTATATCGATATTCAACTTTCTTATTAATTCACAATCAATTTCTAATTGTTGTACATTAATTTGACTTTCAAGCCTTTTTTGATCTTGTTCAATCCAGCCTCTCGCAACATCACCCACAGCAAAATACAAATTATCACTCACAACATTTCGGAAGGCTTCATAAGAGGTGCTTTTGTATTTTGTTTGCAATTTTTCAAGCATTTTCCGAGACTCTTTATCAATTTCTGAGGAAAGCAATCGTTCAATCACAAAAGCCTCTACAGAGAGTTTACCTGGTTCCCCTTGTGTGATCATTTTTTTCTATTTTTTTAAAGTTTACAAAATTGTAAAGTTTCTTGTTTCAGTTCTTTTCAAAAATTGTTATTGAAAATCCATTCATTGAAAATCAAACGATTGATAATTGATTCTTTATGTGGCCACGCTATTATTTGGTCAATGTCTCAAAATGGTCACTTTCCATATTTCATTTCCACTTTAAATTTTACATTTAAAGAAATTTCCATTCTCTTTTATTCTTTCTACATAAAAAAATCAAAGCAAGATGCCAGATTATTCAACTCAAGCAACCGAACAAATCAGATTCCCAGAAACTGAGTACAAGAAACACCCAACTCTCAAAATGAGAGCTCTCCAATGGATGGGCAAGAAAACAGTTAAAGTCAATGAAGTAAGCCGTCCACAAATCACTGAACCAACAGATGTCATTGTAAAGGTAACAACCTCAACCATTTGTGGAAGTGATTTGCACTTGTACTTTGGAGAATTCTCTGGAATGCATCAGGGAGATATTTTGGGGCATGAGGCAGTTGGAATTGTTGATGAAGTTGGTGCCAATATTAAGAATGTTAAGAAGGGTGATAGAGTTGTTGTTTCTGCTGTCATTTCATGTGGTCAATGTGAATATTGTGAGAGAAAGGAGTTTAGTTTGTGTGATATGACTAATCCTAGTAAGGAAATGGAGAAGATGTATGGTCATAGAACTGCTGCCTTATTTGGTTATTCTCATTTAACAGTAAGTTGTTAGAATAGTTTTGATTCTAATACGGAAATTTATTAGGGAGGTTATGCAGGTGGTCAATCAGAATATGTCAGAGTTCCATTAGGTGATCAAAATCTTCTCGTTGTAGAGAATGCAAATCTAAAGGATGATTTGCTCATTCTCTTGGCTGATGTTGCCTGTACTGGTTTCCATGCCACTGAATGTGCTGATGTTCATTTCAATGATAAGGTAAGTTTCGAATAGAATTTCTAATACTGAATTCTAATCATTTTCAAGGTTGTTATCTTTGGAGCTGGTCCCGTTGGCTTAATGGCAGCTATGTGGTCTTTCTACAGAGGTGCCCAACACGTTGTCCTCATTGATGGAGAAGAGTACAGATTAGAAAAAGCTCGTCAAGTCTTTGGAAACCTCAACGAATTGGGAGGAATGAAAAAGGCAGATGTTGAGCTATGGAAAGGCAAATCAAAGAACATTCTCGAATCTGATTTGCAATCATTATCATTGAGTTCACCATTCACCTCAGGTAGTGAAAGCACTGAAAAGAAAATAGAAAGCAAACAAGAAAATATTCCATCTGAATGTTTCAGTGGAAGTAAAGCTTTCGAACAAGAAATTCCAAAACATGTCCAATTCCATACCATTAATTTCCACGATTGGGCATCAGTTGATGGTGGAGTTGTCAAGGCAGTTCAATCCCTAATTCCAGGAGGACCTGATGTTTGCTTGGATGCTGTTGGTTTCAGATTCGAAAGAGGATTCCTTCACACCATTGAAAGATCTCTTGGATTGGAGACAGACACTCCTCAAATTCTGAATGATTGCATCATTTGTTGTAAGAAGGGTGGCAGATTGGGAATTGTTGGAGATTACTTGAATAGATGTAATGATTTTGCAGTTGGTCCACTCATGGAGAAGGGTTTGAATTGGAAGGGAGGTCAAGTCTTTGTTCAAAGATATTGGAAGGATTTGTTGAGAGTTTTTGAAACCAATCAGCTCAATATTGATCCAACCTTTATCATTACTCATCAAGTTCCACTCAGTCAAGCAGATAAGGCCTATGACATGTTTGCCAATTATAAGGATGGTTCAATCAAAGTATTATTGAAACCTGGAATGGATACCATCAACTTGTAAACTATCCACATGTGGCATTTCATCTCCACTATCTACCCTCAAAGTATCAACTCCTCAACTTGTTCAATAATTAATAAAGTGTGAAAACCATTACTCGATCAAAAAATCAAAAACTCCGTCAAGACAAGGAGTGAATGTAATTTGTAAAAAAACACCAAAAAAAAATCTTCAACAACAAAAACACGAAATTTCATCATTAAATGTTAGCTTCATCATCTATCGTGGTGGATCCTTCGGGAAAGTGCAGTTTAGCCTTTAAACAATTGAGAGATGTTCCATCACAAATGGTTTTCCAAGCAATGGCCCCTAAAATCATTGAATTGGATTTATCACATAATAATTTAACTGATTTATCGGATAATGTTTTGTGTTTGGAGAATTTAACGAGTTTAGTACTTGATCATAATCGGATACATTCTGCTTCTACTTTTAATTCAGGAAAACCCCTTCCGAAAATTACATTATTGTAAGTGTGTGTGTGGATCACATCATTGGAAATAATTGAAAATATTTAAATATTAAATTGATGAATAATTAAATACTTAAGATGGGTCAATTCAAACAAAATTAAAGATTTAAAACAATTTGTAGAAAAGGTTGCCTATCATTTTCCTAATTTAAAGATATTTTCCATGTTGAAGAATGAAGCTTGTCCAAACTTTTTCACTGGTGGATCTGCAGAGGAATATGAACAATATAGATTGTTTGTGATTAGTAGATTGAATAATTTAACAGTATTGGATTCATCAACAGTTACAAAATCTGAGAGAGAAATTGCAAAGAAAATGTATGGAAGTCCAGATGCAGTTCCGAGCTATATCAAAGTTCAACAACAAGTTAAATTGGAGGAAGCTGAACAAGCAAGATCAAAAACCATAGCTCAACAGCAACAACCATCGAGTAATCGTCCTAATTTACCATCACTTGGGTTGCAACAAAATAGAGCTCCACCCAATTCACAACCTTCATTCAATTTACCAAGTATTGATAATTTACAATCACGTCAATTTGTTACTACATCATTTAATAATAATGGATATTACAATAATAGTAATAATACTCAATATGATCCATATAATCAAGGAGGATATAATGTACCATTAGCTTATTCACAACCAACTAATCTAGTTCAAAATCCACAATTTATTTCACCTCAACCACCAATGCCTCCTTCTCAAGGAGGTATGCAACTTCCTTCCTTAGATTCACTTGCACAACCTAATACCTCTGGCTATCAACTTCCAAATCAATTCAACCAATATGGATATTACAAGTAAATAAATTAATTTATTTTAGAGAGATGAAAATAAGGAATGAAGTAAATTATAGTACATGGTAGTATTGAATGAGTTGGCAACATTAATTTGAATGCCACTGGATGAAGAGTCCTTATAGACTCTTCCAGCAAACTCAGTTGTTGAGTTCACTACTGAGGAAAGGTCAATATTGACCTTTACTTGTTCGAATGTGAAAAGTTCAGGTCTAATCAAAAAGGAAGCAGTTATTGGATCATAGGTACAAGAAACTGGATTAATGGTCAGTAAATCTGATAGAAGTGAAGCAGTATTGGATTTTCCCTTCTTGTTGAAAAGTAATTGTTTCAAATTGGTCAACTGTTCTGAAGAAATTGCTTCCTCATTAGCAACATCCAAACCAATCATGAAGAATTTCTCTGAAAATATTTGCATTACTACCTGAACACTCTTTGCATCACAATGATAATTCCACTCCATATCTCTATTTCCATTAAAAAGTGAATTTCCTCCCATTGAAACAATTCTTCTGACCTTTCTCTTGAACATTTCCAATTTTGTTGGATTATTTCTAATCCACAATGCAATATTAGTCAGTGGACCAATAGCCAAAATGGTCAGTGAATTATCTGGAAGAAATTCCAATTGAGTTACTTGATTATTGAGATGTGAGAATGTTGGTTCCAAATGAAAAGTTTCCTCTCCTTCTTTCGACCTATCAATCAATTGATTCTTCAATGCAAATCCAGTTTTTTGTAAAAATTCAGTTTGTCGTTGATCCACATTCGAATACCAATCAGCATCTTCAAATCTGAACTTTTGTAAATTATCTTTCAAACCAAAATTTGATCCCTTCTCGATTTTAAATGATCTATCTTTTGAAATACTACTCAGAGTATTGGTTTTTAGCATGTTTGCAATAATTTCCTTTCCAATAGTTGCATTCGGCGTCATTCCATGCACAGACGAAAGTGAGCTCAATATCAATAAATTATTTTGCTGCAGTGATTTCTGATTATTCAAATGAATTAGCAACACTTGTATTGCAAATATATCATCCATTCCAACATCCGAATCAATCCACAAATATTCACTCAATGAATCCAATTTTCTTTCATTTCTTTTCGAAACTCCAAACGAAACTCCCAAAATTATACCCAAAGCAACCATTA
The DNA here is from genome assembly GCF_000004985.1 of Naegleria gruberi. Lineage (NCBI taxonomy): Eukaryota > Heterolobosea > Eutetramitea > Acrasida > Naegleriidae > Naegleria > Naegleria gruberi. The sequence goes on from NW_003163305.1 coordinate 364,839, forward strand.
CCAACAAGCTAGCTCCAACAACCAACACCACCTGAATCAAACCTCTTTTCTCCATTCCATCTGAAAATTCAGATTGCCCTGACATGTAATATCCAACAGCAGCAGCATCAGATGAATCATTCTCAACTTGCACATAATTTATTTCTTTCATTTCTCTGTTTTGCTCAAGTGTTCGCAGTTACAATCTTGCTTTTTTTTTCTAGTTTGAAAAGGAAATGAGAAGGTGAGTGAGAATTAATTTTAATTTCCCTCTCACATAATTCTCATCTACTCTAATATCTCACAACCATTGATCAGACTCGGAAGTTCTTGGTTTCAGTTTTCAATGGTTGTAAACTGTTGATGCATTGCAACGGGATTTTTGAAAGTTCCAAGTTCAATTGGTCAACCAATATTTTCAAAAACAAATGCAACAAGAAACATTAGTGCAGCTCCAGTTAGATGAAGCATTACAATCCAATTTACTCTCCACTAAAATCAGAGACATTCCCCACCATCTCAAACATGAAATAATCATTGCTCCGATCATCTCCGCCGAACAATTAAAGGAAACCATTAAATTTCTCGATACAAGACGTGATTGGTTTACCATTCTCAAATTTATGAACGAACACAATACAGGATATAATCCATTCTACAATGTTTCCATCAGTGCATTGGGATTTAAATATTCACTTAGTTGGTGCTATAATTTATTAGAAATTGCCTCCAATTTGGGAAAGGAATTGAAATTTGATACAAATTTTATATTTCAAATAGTTGGGATAATTCCTGGATTTATTTATAATAATTCGAATGATGTTATTAGAAACGATAGAGAAGTTGTGTTGAGATCTGTTAAGAGATTGGGTTCCATGCTTGGTGTTGCTTCTGATAGATTGAAAGATGACAGAGAAATAGTAATAACAGCTGTCAAGCAAGATGGTGAAAGTTTACGCTATGCAAATGAAAGATTTAGGAGTGATAGAGAAATAGTCCTAGCAGCTGTCAAAACTGCTGGTTTGGCATATGTTCATGAATCATTAAGGAATGACAGAGAAATTGTTGAGCTGGCAATTTCACATTGTGGATCATTTCTATCAGGTGCAAGTGAGGAAATGAAAAAAGATAGAGAAATTGTAATGAAAGCCATTTCGACAAGTTCACAAGGATGTGCATTTCAATATGTGAGTCGAGAATTAAAGCTCGATAAGAAATTTGTTTTACAAGTTCTCAGAAAAACTGAGGGACAAGCTCTTTGTTATGTGAGTGAAGAATTAATTAAGGATAAGGAATTTCTTGTTGAAATATTGAAAGTTATTGGGACATCTTTCACGAATACATATGTTATTGGGAGAATTATTAAGGATGATAGAGATTTGATATTATTAATTGCTAAATAAGATGGATTTATAATCAAATATATTAATACAGAGCTAAAGAAGGATAAGGACATTGCATTTGAAGCTGTCAGTCAAAATGTCAATGTTTTTCAACATATTGACAAGTCATTAAAGGATGACAAGGAATTTGTGTTGAAATTGGCAAAGAAAAATTCAAAGATTATTCAATTTTTGTCCAAAGTACTAAGGAAAGATCGTGAATTCATGTCTCAAATCAATAAACTAAACCTCGATTAAGAAATTAACATGTTTCCAAACTTTCATTTTATTTACAACCAACTTGTTTAGTCAAAATAAATCTTGAACTATCAATTCCTTGTTTCCTAAAAGCAACCATAATATTACTCAAAGTTTGTTGTGGTAATTGACGTTGTCTTCCCAAAATCCATGAAATTTCATAATGATAAACACCCAAAACACTGAAACAACTGAAAACCATTGCATAATTATTGTAATCTGTGTCAATAACCCAATATGGAGCATAGAATGGGTTTCCACCAACTGAAACAAGTAATTTTGCTGGTTCTTTATCATCTGGACAATATCCAACACCAGTAACAGTTGTCAAATTTCCATCATATATTTCAGAATTGGAAACTAATACTTGTGAAGGTTCCTTTGGATTAATGGTATAGTTTGCTTGAATACAGACACCACCACGTTCCATGATATTATCAAAACGAGCAATTTCATACCAAAGTCCCATGTATTTAGCTAAATTGAATTCTTGCATGGTTGAAACTTTTTGACATTTTCCCCAATCAGCAGAGACGAATGTTGTGTAAAGAAGTGAAATGACAATGACAGCAATGAGGAGGGTTTGTTTGAACATTTTTTGAGTTTTTGATGGTGTTGTTTCTTTCTGGTTTTGTGGTTGTTTTATTGGTTGGATAAAGGATTCTCTCTTGTTCAAGTCCACTTTATTCGAAACTTTCTGAGCTTGAAGTGGAGGTCACTATCTCAGCTGGTTGAGATTTAAAGTTGATCATACACTAATCAAACTTCCCGTACTGGAACTAGTATTGATTACAATCATTAGCTGTAGTTCCAAATTTTACAAATTTCATTAAAATATTTTTACAAATTTAGAAATTTTACATTTTTACATTTTTTAACTTTTTTATTTAACGTTCAACAAATTTGTAATAAGTTTGATTTGGATTACGAATTTTAAACATTTTCTCTTCATACTCATTATTGCAGAGAACGATTTTGTGTTTTTTCTTATTTACATTTTTTTTGGTTTTTTGTGTTTTTTGAATTTTTACAGAATTGGAAGGCAAAGTGTTGAAATTATTTGAGGAGGAGGAAGAGGAATATGAGCTGGTGGATGATTCACAATTTACAATATTATTACAATTCGAATAGGCAAATTGACTGTTAACATTCGAATAGTTTTCAGGAAACGAGTTTTGGAAATAAGCAGAGTTGTGGAAAGTGTTGTTAGCAAAGGTAGCAATTGGTGGTTGGAAGTAATTAGTTTGAAAGTTGGTCAATTCGAATTGATTAAATATGGAAGGATTCTGGCAGGTGTGAAAAATTACTTGTTGTGGTTGATAAAATTGGTGTTGCATTGAAGGTGCAGGTTGTGGAGGTGCTTGCATATTGGTACAGAGTTGGTTATTAGAAACTGAACATTGCAGACCTTTAAACAAACTTTCGAATAAAGGGAAAAATTGAGAAACCAAGTTAAACTGCACAATAGTGGATGACATATCATTCAATGCACAAGAATCGTTCGAAGAGTTACAAGTCTCGGTGCTGATGATTTCAGCCGGCTGTGTTTCTTGATTTGGAGAAATGTGTTCATCACCATGTTGTGTCATGGTTTCTGATAAATTAGACGAATTATAATTCACAATTTCTGAAAACGAAAGGAAGGAATTACTAGTCTTTAAACCAGCAGCATTACTTTCATCACAATTATCAATAAATTGTTCAAGGAAGGTGTCAAGTGATTGCATTCTTTTTTTAAACCTTTCTGGTCAACTTGAGAAGTGCCATAAAATTTAAGGCAAATTAAATTTGTTCTAATTTGTAATTTTGTGTTAATGTGCGAACTATTCTATTCGATTATTCTTTCGAATGGATCAAGAATGGTAATATTATTGAATGCCTCCAGTTATGGTCATTGAATTGATTGAAAGTGCCATGGAAAGTTTTGAATGTGTGCAGATCCAAAGTCCATTGTCGGGAAGGACGGCATGAGGAGAAAAGCACAGAATCATAATAACATGCATATGGATCTTCCTGTGTGTGTAATAATATTCAAATTAATTCGTTGGACAAGTAGCATAAATTATGCTTGTTGCCCAGTTGACATATTTGGCTTTTTTTAAAACCCAATGTGTCGCCAAATTTTCTAATATGGTCATATTTTGTGCTGGTCAAAGTCCAGAATAAGTGAGATCTGTATTGTGAGAAACAAACTGTGATCTTTTCTGGTATGTTAAATTAACAATGGCGAGATGCAAGGAATGCAATTAATACGAATCCTTTAGGATTCGATTGGATTCAATGAGAAACAGTTTTGAGAATTATTTGTAAATGAGTATACACTAACATGAAAGAATCAACCAAGAACTCATGATAAGTTCTTTAGATTAGAAAAGAATTGATAGCTACTTTGATTAGAATCAATTCAAGATGCAATGTTTATTACATTTACTTTGGAACTCTTGAAAGGTCTGCTGGACCGGCATAACTAAACGAGAGCAATGATAATAATTTGATAATATTAAAAAGGGCAGTGTCGATTAAATAAAATAATTTGAACAGAAAAATAATTCATGTTATCAGAATTATTGAGTAAAATTTAAAAAACTTACACATCATCTTCAATGCCACATTCGTTGTGTCCTCTCAAAATTTTGAAAGTTCCTGTTTAATAATTAAAATAAAAATAAATTTTAAAAATTATTTAAAATTAAAAAAATTAAAAATATTAAATTAAAAATGTCATGAAGAAATACTTACCGTCAATACCCCAATCAGTTGACCAAGAGTTGGCAACCAACCAGTAATCAACACCACCTTCAACACCCCAACCAATAATCTTGATGGCGTGACCACCCAAGAAAGAACCAGTCTTGTGTGAGTAAACTCCAGACTTGTAGTTCATGAAATCTCTGTAATTATAATTATTTTAGACTCGAGTCAATTAGTCTTTAAAACTTACTGGTAAACACTGAAACCACCTTGGACTGGACCGTTAGTGTAAATTTCTTGTTGGATATCAGCAACTCTTTCCCAGAACATCCATGGAGAAATGTGAGAGAATGACTTGGCATAGTAAAGTTGGGAGGAAATTGGAATGTTAGTACCATTACAGCTAAAAATCATGTTAAAAAGAGCTAATTAAAATGAAATGACTTACTTTGATGGACAAGCTGGGACGTTACCACCACCAGAGACGTATGGCATACATGAGTCTGGGACGATACCCTTGTTCTTCATCCACCACCAAGCATTATCCAAATTACCACCATCACATCCCATATCATTGTAGTCGCAAGAGACCATATCTTGAGGGGACAAAATGACGTCAACCTTTCCGTTAGAAGCAATACAGAATCTATCAGAGAGAGATTCAGAAGCAGAGACTATTGATCATGATATTTCACAAAATTTCACAAAATTACAACTTACAAGCCCAACAAGAACCACATTGTTCTTGATTTCTAATTGGGTGAATACACTTGCCCCATTGTTGTCTAGAATCAAAGTTAGTTGGGAGACCAAGAGTCTTGAATTGCTTGGAAGCTTCTTCAACACCAACAGACTTGACAGCGGAAGCCTTAGCTTCATTGTAGTGCTTGATAGTAGTCATTTGTTCTTCAGAGTATCTAACTTGACCTTCCTTCTTGGCAAAACCCAACAATCTCTTCATTTCAGCAACGGTCTTACCAGCCAAATTTCTATTGACACCAGCCTTCCAAGTAGAAGATGGATCACTATTAATTTCGTTAATCATCTTAAAGTTAATAGCCATGGTTTCATGGTCTTCAGCAGTGATTGGAGCGCAATAAACTGCGGCAGCCAAACACAACAAGAGTGTAGCGATAAACAAGCTCTTCATTTTTTTTTTAAATTTTATTATTTTTTGAGCGCGGGATGAGGTTTTTATTAGGAACTGGAGGTTGAAAACTCCAACTTGACTCCGTCCTTCAACTAGTAGTTCATTTCATTGATTAGTGGAGATGAAAATCAATCCTAGGAGTTGTTATTTCACATAATTCTACCCTTAGTTAAACTCAATTTTGACCCTATCCATATCTTTCACTCTTCAGGAATAACATTATTTGTGGGAGTTTAAGTTGTGAGTTCATTGAGGGAGCTCTTCTTTACACAAAGAAATATTCGAAACATTTGTTTCCTCAATTTATCAGGAATTCCACATACTGACTTGTATCTTCAAGGCGTTTCCACAGTTCGTTTCTTTTTGGCAATGAGTACATTAACCTTCAATTAACAGACAACTCAGGAGTACTACCGGTATTTCTTTTTAAAAACAAATTTAATGTACTTGTGGGTAGAAAAGATAGTGGAAAGAGTACCATTTTCGACACATCGTTCTGTCAGTTCAAAGATATTACCACTTGATGGATGTATGTATTGATATGAATGAGGTTTTTTCATTACCTCAATTGGAATAAGTGCTGTCAATATCTTCATCAATGCTGAATAGTCGATCAGAGTACTTCTGTCAACTATTTCCAAATAGCATTTATCATGGAAGCATAATTCAATATCCACTCTATCTAAAACAGTTATCTCATCCATGCAGGAGTCGATGGCACATCTGTCTTGCTCTCATTCCAAGATCTATTGCAAGTCCCTATTTTTGCAATAAAGGAATTTTGAATATTGCTCCTCACCTCTTCATTTGGACATCTAAGAAAGAAAGGATTTTTCAAGGTATATGTTATTTGAGAGCAACTTTCCCTCACATTACTGGTTTGAGAAGTTTTAGATCCAGTTAGATACCCAGAATAAAACATTAATTTCCAGAATAGTTCGTGTTTTCTCTTAATTTGTCCACAAGTAAATATTGTAACATCCACATCCAAACTCATGTCAATTTCTATTTCTCCTCCGTTCTTCAAGGTTTCTAAATCATCAATCATTTCAATATCATCTGAAGATTCAATGTTTAATATCTGAACTAGCTCTCCAGTTGTACCTGTTGAAATCCAATAATCAGAAATCTTTCCTAAAGCAAAATATGAGCATAATGACCACATGTTGAACACTAACTTGGAATTGCCATCAACATTGTAACCGTTGTACCAATGATTGAGCTCTTTGAACTCAGTATCCAATCCTGGATAATCTTTACCTCTGATTCTTTTTAATGCTGAAGACAGTTCTGGTTGGGTAATTCCAAACTCTGTCGTAAAAATCTCATCACTTTGTGTTGAATAATAACACAAGTTATTGAGTCCCGAAAGGTATCCCATATCTGTAAGTAGTACAATACCCATGAACAAGCTAAACTCAATAGACTCATTCCTTTTTAAAAAGGAAAATATATTTGCAAATATTTCAAAAATCTCTTTTCTAAAGCTCATATAAACACTTCCCATAAGAGGTGAGTCATATTCATCTATCAGTAAAACGACCTTAGATTGGTGATGCTTGTGTAGACATTCTATCAGGTGTTCCAAAGCGAATGTATCTGTTTGTTTTTGATATTCTAATAATTTCTGCTTGTCAGAATCTGTTAAGGTTTCACTATTCAATAAATAGCCAAACTCGTTGACTAGTTTAGTCAACAAATGGAGAATATTGCATCTAGTTTCTTCCAAGGAGTTAGATACTACACCATTAAATGAAATAAGGACTACAGGATATTTGTTCATGTGCAGTTTGCACAAGTCTTCCCTTTGCATAATCTTTAAATCTTTAAACAATTTCTCTGAAGTGGCAGTTTGGTTTATATCAAGGAAATATGATAACATGTTCAAATTGAATGATTTTCCAAACCTTCTTGGCCTCAATATTAGTGAGTGTTGTGACTTTCTCTTTTCTAATACATGCTCAATGAACAGTGACTTATCAAAAAGAAGCATTTCTTTGTCACATGTATTGGAGAATGTAATTCCAGGATAACAACTAACAAGGGCAGAAAATGCAACAATTGAAATCTCATCACCCCATAGTAGTTCTTGTATAAGCAATTCTTGCAATGAATCATCTCCCCTAATCGGCTTATTTTCATAACAATAACTCCATTGTTGGGATCTCTTATTCTGTTGGTATGCTACTTGTTCAAACAATGCAAAAGCAGCACCGAGTGGTCTTTTGGAACTCATCTTTGTAGTTATGGAAGTAGTTTTGTTGTTTGTTATTATTTTCACAATCACCACATCATCACAAGCAGTGGCGCTAACAATTATTTGTGTTTCACCAAAACTGTGCCAAGTGTCTTCATAATTCAACAAATGGCCACAAGTAAATTCGAAACCTGAGTATTCATCTAGAAGAGATCCGATCAAGCTATCTTCAGACATAGCCTTAACTGTGCTTTCTTGTTTGTCGAACAAAATGTGTACACGAACAGAGAGAGACATTTTTTTGTTGTACAATCATGAAAGGAATTCGAATATGTGTAAGTATCAACACATTGACCTCTTCCAGAACATGCTAGTAATGTATTCATAATTGTTCAAATATGTTTCAATTTCATTAATGATACTAAGGTGAGTTATCAATATCTTAATAATCAAGTAACACTTCTGTTGATAATTGGATTCTATTCGGGAGGATGGAGTTAGAAATATGCAATGACAATAAAATATTTTATTGTATTGAATGAAAAGCAACAAATCTAATTATTCCTCATTTTCTTCTTCCTCTTCATTCTCGTCATTCTCTTCATCACTGTCATTTGTTATTTTCACTTGTTTCAATAATGCAACAATATTATCGAATTTCTTACTCTCTGCAATTGTTATTGGTTTTTCATTATTGACTTTAGTATAACCATATCCATCCCAATAACCTGAGTAGGTGTGCTTTCCCTTATTTACCTTAATTTTTGAATTTTCCAATAATAATTTGACAATTTCCTCATGTCCATTCATACAAGCTCCATATAGTGGTGTAATATATCCCAAATTAATTTCAATTTCTTGTTTTGATAGCAATAATTTCACAATATCAACAAATCCATTCAAACATGCAATAAAGAGTGGTGTTACTCCACTGAAACAACTCTCAAACTCTGCATGATCTTCGCCAACCGATTCTTCAAGTCTTCCCTTTGAAATATCAAACTTTTTACTCTCTGAAAGCAATAGTTCAACAATTTCCAAATCACCCTTTTCACATGCTACAAACAATGGTGTAGTTGTTCCCAAATCAATTTTCACACCCTTTGAAAGAAGCAATTTCACCATCTCTCCATTGCCCAATTCACATGCCATACACAATGTTGTTCTCTTATCAATCAATCTATTAGTGGAGTAATCTATTTCATACTCTTCTTCATCATCAATACTCTTTTCATTCTCATCTGCAACAAACAACCAATCGAGAAGATATAAATCAGCAGCATCAACCAAAACATTCATCATTTCAGGATTCTTTTCTGATGCAACAATCTTGCCAAACTTGTCTTGGTTTTCAATGATCCATTCTTTGAATACTCCCTTATCTGCTTTCAACAAATCGGAAGCATTGCTATGTGCAATCAAGTAGTCAAAATCTACATCTTCTTCTTGATTGGATGGTTTAGTTTTCTTCCTTGGTGGTGAAAGATTTTCGTCCTTGCTGTGATCAGATGAAGACATTTTTATTTTAATAAGTTTTTATAAACACAATCCCCTATTCAATAAAATCATTTTTTACTCAATTGACTTCGATCACCAACTCGAAGTGTTAAAATATCAACATCAATAATATTGTAATCATGATTATTAATTAACTACCAACCAATAGCCTTTATTTTACTCCCAAATGAAGTTTCAAAAGGGAAAATTTCTTCAATGCAACATCATGAAAACCAATGGTTCCTTGTGTGAATGAAAAAAACTAGAGAACCTTCAACGGAGGATAAAGAGAGCGGTCTTTGCTTCTCTTGGTGATTTTTGCTTTTTGAAAAATTTGATTAAAAAAATTGCAAAAGAATCTCTTCATTAAGATGCCATCATCATCAGAGCAGAATAATAACCAACAAGAATTGGTTGACAATGATCAACAAGAACAAGAACAACACACAGAAAATTCGGAACAAGCTGCTGCTGTTTCTACCAATTCGTCATCGGCAGTGATATCATCACCTAATAGCAATGTCGGAAAGACACTTCCTCCTGTGTATGATGACGTTAATGCCAAGCCTAGTGAGTTGCAAAATTTAATTGGATACAAATCGAATGGTGTTGATGATTCTCTATTGAGAAAATATATTTTAAATCCATATATTTACGAGACTAGTATCAAATTATTTCCAAAGTGGATTGCTCCAAATATGATAACGTTGACTGGGTTTTCTTTTATTTGCATCAGTTTGATTTTCTCTTATATTTATGCTTGGGGAGGTTTTTCAATGTACTATTGTCAACATGTACATTTTCTTGCAGAAGTTGGTGGAATGAAATCAGTAATTCCAAATGCTACTTATCATTCAATCACTGATTTTTGTGTTTCCGAACAAACACAATTCTTTTTAGAGAGAAATCAAACCTCTCCATTTAATGAATCTTTGAACAGTACAAGCAACTTTTCTCAAAACTTTGTCACAGATACTTTCCTGATGGGTTATCTCCCTCGTTGGGTGTTTTTCATTAATGCATTGTGCATCTTTTTATATCAAACCTTTGATAATTTGGACGGAAAGCAAGCTAGAAATATGAAACAAAGCTCTCCTCTTGGAGAAATGTTTGATCACGGTGTTGATGCCTTAACTTGTACATTGGGTGGTATGGCTTTTTTAGCTACTGCAGCAGCTGGAAATTATGGAGTATGGCAATTATCAGGTATGTAATATTCGAGAATTGTGGATTTTAAAACTCAATTTAGACACATTCAGTATCGATGTTAAATGGTTTTATTTCTTACTACTTGTAGTTTCCGGAGATTTGCCTTTCATTACTGCTACATGGGAAGAATTTCATATTGGATATTTGTATTTGGGTTTCGTCAATGGACCAATTGAAGGAGTATTGTCAATTGTTTTTTCACAACTTATTGGATTGTGTTTAGGAGCAGCTGTTTTCCAATGGCAACCATTAGGATTCGTATGGGAAAGTTGTCCACCTTTCCATCTTATTTGTATTGGAGGATCTGCTGCATTGGCTGTTGTTTCTGCTTTAATGAATATGAAGAAAGTTCTCATGCTCAACAAATCTATCAAACCACTCATTGAACTCTTCCCATTCATTTGTTATATTGCATTCATGGTCTTGGCCTTCTTAATCAACACCAAAGCATTGAATACTATTCCTCTTGTTGCAATTCTTGGATATTGTTTCCAATTCGGATATTTGGCATCAAATGTTACTCTTGCTCACTTACTGAAACGAAAGATTCCAAACATTTTGGATATTAGATATATTATCATCTTCTTCCTTCAATTGTGTGGTGTTTTTGCTGGAGTTTGGGGATTGGCCTTCTACAGTTTCACAATGGCATTAATTTACTTTAATTTTGCATTGAGTGTTTGTCATTCCATTGCTGGTTTCTTAAAGATTAATGTGCTTACCATTACACCTCCAAAGGAAGATAAAAAGATTGAATCCAACACCACCAACCAAAATACCACCACTGCAGCTGCAGCTGTCCAATAAAGGCTTGCATCTATTTCCTAAAAAGCTCAGTAGGAGATATCCATTTATTCTTATTCAGTTTATTCCTTGCATCCAAAGTAAGGACAAATGGTACTGTAACAATTGTTTGGATGTTGTGGCCTCCCTTTTCTTCCAAACCACTGACCTGAACCAACAATTATTCAAAAAAACAAATCATTGCTTTCTCTTAGAGACAATTTACCCATCCAGTTCCGATAAGAAAAAAGGCTTGTTTTTTCCGACCTAATATTCCAAGGCTTTCCGTTTGAATAGTCTTCCGAGTAGTAACAAATAACATCAAACAAACCTTGTCAGGACAACAACAACATTCAACATTATGGTTAATAAGACCAAACATTTATCGAATAGTATTCTTCCCAATAATAATAACAACAATAACCATGGAAATAATCATGGAAGTGGTCAAGAAGAACCACCATCACTACATCCCATCTCATGTAATCGGTGCCGATCTAGACACACCAAATGTGATAAACTACTTCCAACATGTTCATATTGCATGGAGAATAACCTTCCATGCATTTACGAAACTCCCAAAAAGTTGAGGAAAAACTACATGGCAGAATTTGTTGATTTGAATCAGAATGTAGTTTCTTCTGCATTGACTCACTTGCAAAATCCCCAATCGAAATATAAGGTCTACAAATTCAGTGTAGGAGAAAAGAAAAAGAAGAAGAGGAGAGAAAGACCAAGTAGAAATGAACATCTTCAACAACATGTTGTTGCATCTTCAAATTCCACTTTGGAAAATATGGATAGTAATAGTCCTGCTAGGATCAAATGCACAATCTATTAATTTGCATGCCACTCAACAAGAATTTGAACGATCACAACAACAACAACATAAAACATATAGAGCATTCATGTACAAATTAATGACAAATCACTTGGATGAGAAGCTATTGTTAAAAACATTCCGAACCGATGCTTACACCTACTACACACAGTATATTGCGTAAGTTTACTGTTTATACCCATCTATTTACCTTAATAGTTTTGGAACGACATTGCTGAGTGAAAAAACAATTGAGAGAGTTTATGAATTTGTGGATGAGGACCAAATGACTCAAATATATCCTGAGGATGTTCTCTCACTCATCTATGCAATACATGCAGTGAATTTGTTTGTTTTTGAACAACGAGATGTATCTTTTAAGAGTTTTGAGAAGTCACTTCGATTATTGCAGTACGATCCATCAAATATTGAGAATTTAATTTTATGTTTGGATGTTGCTGCAAATGGATCAGAAGGTTCTAGCGTTTTATGTTTATCGAGCGATGGAAGCAGTTCAGATGTCTACTTTTCTAGTAATAGAGATCACAATTCATTATTTTTAATTAGTGCAAGACTGATGCTTTCACAATATTGTTTATGTTTGGGATTTATTCCTACAGCAAGCCATTTTCTTAATGAGGCAGATATCATGCTGAAGAATAGATTTCCTACTTACAGAAATCAGAGCTACTTGCCATCAAGCATTCTAGGAGCAATGGTGGATCCTATTGCCTCTCTTTATCAAGGACTAACACCAGACGAAATCTTTGTTTTGAAATACAGATTAGTATGTGGTGTTAAATTAGACGATATTAGATTTTTCCAAGAGAGATTGCCTCAATATATTGGATATTCAACACCTCAAACTTTTGAACCCTATACGAGAACGTCATCTGTGCTATTAGATGACCCTAAATATTTATTTTCTTCCTATGTTAACAAGTATATATTTGGTACAGCACTGTTTATTATTGGAATGGGAAAGAAGGATTTGCTGAACTTACTTCTTTCACCAAATATTGTACTGAAAGATCAGCCAAATATACCATTCATGATCATTGGAGTATTGGATTTTAATGGAAAATTATTGAAAAAACTCACAATTGATAGATTCAAAATGACTGAATCAGAGGTAAGCTCTCTTACCATCCCAACTGAGATTACCCATAGATATGCAGACTTGGTTTTCACATTCCAGAAAATATTCACGACAAGCTATAGCTTCCTGGTATTGCATGAAGTTGTTATCAATTATTCTAGTCCTCTCACCTTGATGAACATTGGCAGAAATGATATTGATATTGAAAATGTTAGAAAATGTTTGAATTTTAGAAATGAATTTGCTGATGAGTTGAGTGATCTGTATGCTGTTTTACCTGATTACACCATTCATTTCATAAGTTTAGTAGTAATTACAGTATTTCAAGTTGCAAAAATTCACTATGACAAGATATTAGATAGTGGAATGAACTTTGAACGAAAATTATTAACAAGATTGAAAAATGATTTTAGAATGTTGCATATATTAAGAAAGAAATTCCCACAATTATTTGAACATGACCATCTCATTACTTTCTACAATGCAATTGAGGATAAAATAAACCAAATATCTAATTAGTCAACCCTCTCTTAAATGTCAATACTTCAAATAACATTTTCCAATCTCCCATAAAACTCCAAAGTGGATAAGTAAATGTTGCAGGTCTATTTCTCTCAAAAACAAAATGACCAATCCAAGCCAATCCATATCCAACAAGTAACATGACTGGCAAGGCAGATTTAAATCTTCTCTTATATAATAAATAACCACCGATTGCAGTTGAAGATAAAGTTCCAATCACATGCAAAGATCTACAAATGGCATTGGAATGTTGTGAAATATAGAATGGATAAAATTCATCAAACGATTTATAAACAACGACTGATGAAGATGGAGTTGCTGCTGGTGAAGTAACAACAGCTGTTGTTGTTGATGAGGAGGTGGAGGTGGACATTTTTTTAAACTGTTATTAAAGGACTTGACTAAATATTTCCTAATTTGTTCATTATTTTGTAAAGTGAAACTCCAATTCTCCAATAGTACAATACTACTCTTTCATAATATTTTACTTTATTGTCTTGTAAATTTATTTAAAACAATGTTACAAACAATGTCATGATCATTGAAATGACAATCAACATTCTTTCCCATGACAATGACACATTACTATTACCTTCATTTCTAGAAGTAACTGCCTTAGTCGAAGTAGCTGCCTTGGTACTAGTTTGAGCTTGAGAACAAGTACTAGCAGTGAAAAAGTCCAAAACAATTGAATTGGTATAATCATGTTTGTTTGGATAGGCAGATGAGGAATGAGAAGCAATCAATAATCTCATAGAGTTTCCCTTGGCAATTTCAAAATAGGTGCCAGGAGCTGTGCCTGGACGAGTTAATGGACGAACCAAAGTGATGGTTGTTGTGGAGCCAGAAATGGAAGATGTGGCAGAGGTGTAATATGGAGCTCCTGAAATTGCTGATGGTTGACTGTTGGCAGAAGCATAGAACTGTTTGTGTTAATTAATATTTGTGTGAAGAAATGTGTAAAAATTAGTGTCAAATAAATAGCACAACTTACTTCACCAGTGATGGTTGACTGAGTGGCAAGCAAAATAGTGGCACCTGTCATTCCGGTTGTTGAACCTGACTTTAAACCAATGGAAGCCCAACCAGAAGAGTTTGGAATTGTGAAACGAGCAGAAAGTTTGTTTCCTGTTTGATCAGCTGTCCACTCAACCTTGTATCCATTTCCAATATCTTTACAATTCGAATAGGTTTGGGCGTTGATGAGTGTAGCAGCAATGAGAGTTAAAAACAAGGCAATGATTACGAATCTTGACATTTTTTTAAGAGATTAATAGATCAAAAAGTTGGAAAGTGTGAAATTTTCAAGTGACACTTCTAGTCAACTGGAAAAGATTGAGGCCTGTAAGAATTTTACGATTGGATGATACATTGTAAAATGCAGTAATTTGATGAAAAGTGAGTGGCGTTTTACAAGATTGAATATCTTTCAATTAGGCAAACAGTCCAATTACAGAAAGAATCCTTTCCAATTTTTGACCACTGACATCTTTACGGCTCAACATTCAAAAATTACAACAAAATTTGAAGCTAGCTTTTATTTAACAAACCAACAATCCAACAAGAGCCAAAACAACCACAACCATCAAACCAACTCCATTTCCAATAGTAGTAGTAGCAGTAGCTGCACTAGTTGTTCCACAAGTACTCGATGCAAATAAATTCAATGTAGTTCTATAAGTACTTGCATGAATGGATGGATAGGAATTAGAATTGTGAGCAGCAAATAAGATATCCATTGAGGTACCACTTGAAAAGGTATAGTAGGTGGCTGGAGAGGAGGATGGACGAGTTAGTGGACGAACCAAAGTTAAAGTTGTGGTTGAGCCAGAGAGGGATGAAGATGCAGAGGTAAAGTTACTGGCAGTCTGAGTTGGAGCAGTATTGGCACTAGCATAATACTGTATAATAGTTTTACAATAATATATTAAATACATTACAAAAAAATAATAACAATGTTAAAAAAAATTGATAAATACAACAATGAAAACTTACTTCACCAGAAATGGTAGACTTGGATCCAATGAGAATGGTTGAACCACTCATTCCTGATCCAGAATTTTTAAAACCAACAGCAGCCCAACCAGAAGAATTTGGAATTGTGAAACGAGCTGTCAAAGTTCCATTGGCGACAGTCCATTCTGCCTTGTAACTATTACCAAAGTCTTTACAGTTGGAGTAGGTTTGGGCATTGACCAAGAGGATGGCACAGGAGAGGAGTAAACACAAGGTGATTAAGAGTTTTGACATGTTTTTTTTGATGTTGAAATTTTGTTATTCGAATGTAGTAGAATGTTGTTGTTGAAGAAATTGTTTGATGTGAAAGGAAAGTCAGCTGGATAATGTCACAACAAGGATGACAAACGGGGAATTTACAGGTTCATTAGTTTACAATGCGTAAGAATCCTTGTAATTTTTTGGCAACAGGTAAAAGTGGAATCTTCCTACAAACAATGAACTCGTGCTTCCAATGGTAAGAGATTTTGGCATACAAATTATTTTAGTTTACAATTTGTAGAAATGTTTACAGAAGAATGCTTTTAATTTTTGGTAGGTTTATAAAAGTGGAAGGTAAAACCACTATCATTATCCTTAATAGGTTTGTCTTCGTTATCAAACTCATGGAATTTCCATCTCTTATTGCCTTGACATTGTGGTGGAGGTTGGAAGGAAGACATTACAAACATGCCAGCACCGGGCACAGGTGGTTGTTGACTTTCATTTTGGAATGCAAGAGCCTTCTTTGATTTGGCCTTAATAGCCTTTTGTTTTGGTTCAGATGGTGGATCCATAGGAGCAAATTGTTGTTGGTTTTGAGCAGCAAGTGCAATAGAATCCATAGAATGTGCTTTTCTGACACCACCTATCACACCACCAATTTTGACAGATTTGGCCTTTGGTCTTGTTTCTCTTGGTGTTGTTGATTCTTCTACAATAAAATCAGCAGAATGAGTTGAATCAGTAGGTGTTGGAACTTCTAGTGTCTCTGATGTTTCAGTATCATTATTATTCTCTGTTGTGTTATTCAATTCTGACTCAGCACTCTTCTCTAGAGCAAGTAAATCGTTACTGGACTCTGAATGGTTCTTTTTACGTCCCTTCTTGCTAAAGTTGTTATTCTTTCTCTTTTTAGATGTTTCTTTATCCATTTCTTTTTCAAGTAATCCTGTAAGATTATCACTACTTCTGGTAGGAGGCATTTTCTTGGACTTGGCTCTCTTCAAATTTCTCATAGAACTTGTGCTCATTGATCTTTTCATTTCACTTGAGGATGGCTTTTCAGGCTGGACAATTTGTTCACCAAATGAAGTAAGAGAAGACTCAGTTGGAATGTGTAAATTATTAGCATTGATGGATGAAAGACAGTTCATTGATTGAGATCTACTCAAAGGGCTGAATGGTATTGAGCTATATGGATATCCACTTGTCTGACTAGAAGATGATGTATTACTAGAGACACTTGTAGTTGAGGTAGATCTTTTCATACCTGAAACAGCATTTTGTTGTTGAGTGATGGTATTAGCCAAATTTGCAAGATTTCCATATGCATTCGCAAGTAATTTTTGATTCTGTTGAAGAGTATTCATCATGGTGTTATACAATTCAACAGAGCTCAAATTATTGGAATTCAAAGCATAATTTTCGTAAGCATCATCAAGATCAATAGTATTCTTATTGGCAGAATCTTCAGACTCTTCAGTATTATTTTGGACCTCTGTTTGTTCTGTTGGTTGTTTTGGTAAATTAGATTTTGGTCTTTGTGGATTTCTATTGTTAGAAGTTTGTGGATACAAGGATGAAATTGGGATAATATTGCTGGAAGACGCTGAGGATATTGAAGGCATAGTTTTGCTTCTTGTGATACTGGAGTTTGAAGAGGTTGTGCTGGTTGGAGTGGACACTGCTGGTTTAGTAGTTTGTTGTTGTTGCTGTTGTTGTTGTTGAATAAGCTCTTGAACAACTTGGAGTGACTTCATTTGAGAACCAATCATAGATGCCACAACTTGTTGCTGTTGAGCTAATTGTCTAGAGAGTGCTAAATTTTGTTGTGCCAAGTTTTGTTGTTGAAGATGGAATGCAGATGGAGGAGATGAAGAAACACTTGGTGGTGTAGAAGGAAGAAGATTACTAGCTGATGCCCTCAAAATTGCTTGTTGTAATTCTTCCAAGTTTGTGGAAGGGGGTATTGTACCATTGATTAGCATTTCTTCAATGAGTGACATGTTGTATTGGTTCATATATTGTTGTTGTGTATTATTTAACATTTGTTGAGGGCCAAGTTGAGGTACTAGTTGTGGCTTACTCCTAGGTATAGAATTAGGAATGTTTAAACCACCAGTAGACTGCAGTAATTGTTGTTGTTGGAGTTTTTGTAGTTGTTGTTGGAATAGGAGAGTGTTACTGAGATTGGCAATAATATCTTGATCTTCAAGAAGAGGTTCTACATCTTCTCTTGAATTTGTCAGCAAATCTTCATTGAGGAACATTTGTTCATTAGTTGTAGGAGGTGTCATGTTTAGTAATTGTTGTTGAAATAAATTATGTTGTAGTGAATTCATCATATTAGGATTCAATAGTGGATTATAGGTATTCATTAAAGGTGTAGTGGTGTGTTGCCCATAATGTGAGTGATTATTATTTGGTTGAATACTGTGTTGGGACATCATGTAGGTTAGTCCAGGTGGTGTAAGAGATAGATGAGACGAACTGGAAATGTAGGAATCGCTCGTTGTTTGCCCTCCATCATCGTCATCAACAAAGGATGAAAATTGAAAAGCCTCTGATGAAGAAGAAGTTGGAGACGTTGAACTGGCATTATTCAACATGAAAATAGGATTAGAACTACTTTGAAAGAGAGGTTGATTATTGGTAGGTGTTGATGCTGTATCTTCAAAACCAGTAGTAAAATCATCTTGAAATTCATCATCTAAAAGTGAATTATGTTGTTGTTGTTGCTGTATACTCTGTCCATTATTGAGTAAAATTTCGGAAGAAGGTATTAGCAAACTATTATTTCTACTATTAGTACTCGATGATGTTGTTGTTGTTTTAAAGAGGCTTGAATTTATCACTCCGCCACTATTACTTGAATCAAAAAGAAAAGATGGTGTCGTTGATGATGCACTATTATTATTGACTGGTATCGTTCTTGTTCGCATTGTTGTGTTGTACATATTCGAAGAAGAAGAAGAAATAGAGGAGATGTGGAGAGGTTATAGTGAGTTATTGTTGATGTTGTAACCTTGCTCTCAGAAGAAAAGATTCAGAGTGTTTGTTGGTGGTTTTCGTTCACTGTCAAAGAAAGCCGTTTTTTTTTGCCTTGCTCCTTTTGTCTGAGATTCGAAAACTGATGGCACAAATGATGAACGACAATGAACAGGAAAAGGTAACCCTGTCTAATGGTTTGACTTTTCAAATAATGTTCAACACAATGCATTCGTTAATGGCCATCTGATTGGTTGCCATGATGTTAGGATTATCAAGAATTTCAAGTTAAGGTTGTTAAATTTCATTACTGCAGCAGCAGAGGTTAAAATTCGTTATTGATTCAACTCAGATTATTGAGCGACTCGAAAAATTTCTCTATCTGTACATTAATCTCAGGTTTAAATAAGGAATGAATATTACCACATTTCAAAATAAGATGTTAAAAGGTCCATTTCCAATAAATCCGATGACATTACTGGATTTTTGAACAAATACTGGAACGTATCTAATATATATTGTTTAATGTTTATTCATTCAATAACATGCAAGAATTATTTGTGTATGAGTGAATCAATAACTGAATAGATGGTACTTCCCATAATAACTAATCCCATCAAGAGTGTTAAGGCAGAACAGATTTTCAAAATTGTAAATCTTCCAGGTTCTAACTTTAAAGCGAGTAAACATGGTAAAATATAAGCCATGCTACAAGCACTAACACCTCCTGTGATATTGAAAACAATTCCCAAATCAGTTACTGAAAGGGCAATAACTAAGGCCAACCCCATAACAAAGAATGTTGCACAATAGTGAATTACAGACTTCTTCAATTGTTTAGCCTTCTTGCTAACACCATTTTCATCGAGGTCTGGATTATTATTTAGGAGAGCATTGGTTTCTGTGCTAGTCTTCTTTTTTGGCCAGCACCCAATAATTCCATTCTTTGAATTGTACCAATCTTCAAACAAAACTTCTATAACTAGAATGATACTATTTCTTGGCATGAATGCAGAATATGGAATTGAGAAAACAATAGAAACTGTCAAAAACATTCTTCCTACAATAGCAGCTGTGACATTCTTTGGGAATAAGTCCAAAACATTGGCTTCTTCCAAATTTCTATCCCAGAAAATCAAATAACCACCAATACCCATAGCTGTACAACAAATAACAGTCATAATAACAGTCGCAAATACTACAATGTAATACCTCAGTCTAGTAGCTCTTCTCAACTCTTGGAAAACGTGGAAGCTCATATCGTGACATATATAAATGTACGCCAGATTACCAAGAGATGACATAAACTTTGGATGTACAAACTGAAAAGCTTCCTGCCTGTCGTGAGGAATGTATCGTTTAGGTCCAAATAAAAGCTCATAATTTACAATAGCTGTGACAGCAAATACAGAAAAAACAGCTGCAAATGAGAAGAATGCAAAACTACCAAGTCTCTTTTGAAGAGCAATTGGAAGCAAGGCAACTGCCAAATAAATTAAGATAGCTCTTCTACTCAAAAATATACTATCAGAGTCAAATGCATATGCTAAAAGATCAGGAACAACTCTATTATGTGTTAATCTATAAAATTAGAGAAATACATACTGTCCAAACATGAGTAATTGAGCACAAGCACCTCCAAAATTGAAGAAAAATATAAAAACACAAGTCAAAAAGAATCCAATCTTTCCAAAACCTAACATGGCCAACTCTGGTAATGTAGTTTTTAAATGCCTCCTTGATAATTCGTACACTAAACAAAGTGTGAAAGCAGTCACTACACCAAACAATACAAACCAAATAATTGACATGTAAAGACCACTGGATGCAACTACTTGAGGCATACTGACAGTACCTGGGCTAATAACATCATTAATTAAATTCCAAATTGAGAAAAATAATCCTGTCTTTTTCATACTCATTAATTCCTTCCATAATTTGTCTTGTCTCTGTTTTCTCTTCAATTTTCGAGCTTCCTTTTCCTCATCAGGTAAATTTTCATTTGAAGTATTAATTGAATTTACATTTTCCAAACTATTAGTTGATTTCTTTTTTGGTACAAAATAATCATGATTCATGTCATTTACTACAAGAGTAGAACCTTCATCAGTTCTCCTTGTTGTATCTATTGGAACTCGTTGACCAGTTGAATCAAAGAAGACAACTTCTTCTTCTTGGTCTTCATGATTTTTCTTATTGAATATCTTACTAAACAATGACTTCTTTTTAGATTTTGGTGGATATGATCCTGCTTGAATATCATCATAATTAGGAGCAGAATAATACATTCCATTTTGTTCTACACTATTACCATGGTGATTACTACTATTATTATTAATTAATATTCCTGCAGATGGTTGATATGAAAAGGCTTGGTCAAATGTTGGTGAAACAATAATTGATGAGCCTGTAGTAGTTTCGGACGAATCCATCGTATTGAAATGATATTGATGCGGAGCCATTTCTAAAATAAATATATTTAAAAATGATAACAAAATTATAATAATAATAAATAAATATTTCAAAATAAGATAATTTTTCTCTCTTCAAAAATTTAATATTGTGTGTTGTGTTGTGATGATGGAAGGTTTTGTTTTCAACTCGCTTCTATAACTTGGAGAAAGAGAATTGATGATGAGCAAGTGTGTGAAACGTTTTTTTCTTCTTCGATCCTCGCCGATTGTTTTGTGAAAACTCCGAGGAGAGAGTTTTGCAAAGGATGAACAAGTTTGGGAGTGAGACCAATTTGAAATACAAACAAGAAAGTGCAGAAGTTTTCAATTCCAATTCAATTGAAGTATTTTCTTTCTCAGAAACATGAAATATTGAGTTTTTCAATATTTTCATTTAAATTCATCACATACATGGTTGATTCCTATGATATAAAGTATTCCAAATGAAACTATTTGAAAAGAATAGACTAATGGGATCAGTAAATAGTTCAATAATCTTTTCTTTTTCGAATAGAAACTGAACATTACCAGATATTACAAATTTTCGAGAAATTCCTTACATCACTTCTCACCAACAACAAATGTAACTGAACGATTTATTGAATTAACCAATAACGTTCTTTTGAAAATCATCATGAGACTAATAAGGATCGGAAATAGATGGAGGACATTCTTATTGTAAACTTCTAAAACAATGATGTATTAATAATACAAAAAAATGCGTCGAAATAAAACCTCACAAGATAAGCAAGATGTAGTGGAGGAGGTGAATGAGGTTGAGAAGGTTGATTCTCAACAAAAAGAAGAGATAATGCAAGCACCACCACCTGAAAGTAAAGAACAAATTGAGAAGAACCTAGTTGTGGATCATGCTAGAAAGCCTAAAACAGTTGAGGATTTCTTTTTGGAACGTCCATCATTATTAACATTTGAAGAGTCGGATTCTGAAGACGAATTGGATTTAAAGAAGAAGAAGAAAGTTAGCTTTGATGGATTTATGAATTTGACAATAATTTTTCTTGTTGCAGCAGTGATAAGAACAATGATTGATAATTTATCAGAGAGAGGTTTATTATTTCCGAATCTGGGTTTATTACATTGTATAAGTGATGAGTTAATTCAAAGATCTTGTGTTGATGTATTAATATTTACATTGACTTATAATTCTGTAATTTATTTGAATAGTTCTTTGAGAATGTATTTATTGCCACTTATTGGAAAAGATGGATCAATTGTCGACAAGTTAATAACAATTATTGAGACATTGGTGTTTTATGGATCTACATTTTCATATATTGGAATATTTGTAGTGGCAATTTTCATCAAGAGACTGTCATTGATGGTGAATATTGTAATCGTTTTCACAATGATGATCTATGGAATGAAAGCATACAGTTATTATGATTATATTAGAAGAAGAAAGTTTACTTTGAAGAAGGAAGGAAAGAGTGTAAATAGCGACGATGAAAGAAATATTGAAAAACCAACATCTCCAATTTCTCTCTTCAGGGAGTATTGCTACTTTTTATTTGCTCCAACATTGTGCTTTTTTAGGAGTTATCCAATGACCAATACCATTCGAATTTCTTTCATTCTAAAACAGGTTTTCAGTATTCTTATCTGTGGACTTGTAGGATGGTTTATATTTATTCAGTATTTGGAACCACTTTTTAGAAATAGTGCCAGTGTTGATCTTACTCCTCCAAGTATTGAGCATCTGATCACATTGTTTGAGGAAAACAAAAACAGCTCAACACAGAACATTATTGATGCATTTAGAGGATCTAAATCTGATCAACACTTTCTTAATAATTTAGGAAAATTTGGATACTTGCTCCTCAAAACCAGTGTGCCTTGGTTTGTTTTGTGGTTGATTCTCAGTTTTGCATTCTTCCACTGCTATCTCAATATTCTTGCTGAATTATGTTGTTGGGGTGATAGATATTTTTTCAATGATTGGTGGAATGCTCCAGATTTTCAAACATTCTGGAAGAATTGGAATAGACCTGTACATCAATGGCTCCTTCGTCACGTTTATCAACCTTCTCTCGGTTCTAATATTTCCAAGCCAATTTCTGTATTCTTTACCTTCTTGACATCAGCAATTCTTCATGAAATCTGTATGGCCATGGTGTTCAGAAGCTTGAAACTATACTTTTTCTATGCAATGATTGTACAAGCTCCATTTGTGTTACTTGCTCAATATTTTGGTCAATACAAGCCAAGAAAAGAGAAAAAGGATAAACAAAAGGAGTCAGGAATGAAGAAAGTTCCATCACTTTTGCAGCTTCCAGCAAAAGCTGAAGAAAAATTCAAAGAACTTGAAAGAAGAATATTGGAATTTAAATCTGATGTTGAAAAGAAATTGAAATCAAGAAAAAGCAAGAACTTTTTAAATAGACTTGGTAATACTTCAATGTGGATATCACTATTCCTTGGTCAACCATTACTATGCTTTGCTTACTTCCAAGTTTTTTATAGCTCTGAAAGTATGATTTGTGATGTAAGAAATAACAAGTATGGATATGGATTGGTATTTGATAGATGGTCTGATTCCTTCTCCAACGGAACCATTTCAAATATTGGTAATAGACTCATTGATGGAGAATGGAAAATAATATTGGATCAATTATTTTCCATTGTTACAGCAGCTTTGTTGTAAATAATTTAATATAATAATTTAATTGGAAATGTGGCTAGTTCAACTCTTGACTTTCTTCATCTGTTGGAGTCTCATCACCACCATACGAAGGAGTAGAGGCAGAAACTCCATCACTTTCTGATAAATAGGTTGCACTCTTTGATTTAAATGAAATGTGACCCTTAATTCCTGTACTCACTGGTGGGAATTCATTACTTCTTTCTCTCAAACTGTATGGCAACAATTCGTACAGTTTCTGATCTCCATCGATACCTTTGAGAGTGAATTCTCCCAATGGTCTAACAACTGGAGGCATAATTTCACCACCAACAATTAAATCATGCAAATTATGCTTGATGAGCTCATAGATATTATCGTGAATAATAATTTGACCTCCGTTGGCAGCACTTGCAACTCTGGCACTCAAATTTACAGAATTACCAAAGTAATCCAATTTACCAACGTTATCCTTATGTACATCAGGATTACAGATTGCTGTTCCCATTCTAACACGCACTCCTCTAAAGATAATGTTACCAAACTTGTCAACTTTGAATGCAGTTTCTTTGAAATTCATTACATTAGTTGGCCAATCCAATTTCATCAATTCACTTTGAGATCTCAACATCCATCTAATAGCATTCAAATAATCCTTAAAGGCAACCATGAAACTGTCACCTTGAGTTTTGATTTCATATCCTTGATATTCTTCCAATAATTTTCTCAGCAAGACATTGTGCAAATTGAGTGAAATTTTCATATCTTCTGTTGCTTCACTCCATAACTTGGTGGATTCTTGAATATCTGTGAAAATAATTGGGAATTCTCCATCTTTTGCAGTTGGAGCATAGGCAATAACCTTATTTCTCTTTCTAATGTGAGATCTCCATCCACATGCAATGCCAATTATAATCAATACACCAATTATTAAGGCAACTCCCAATACTGACACGAGAACTGC
The DNA here is from genome assembly GCF_000004985.1 of Naegleria gruberi. Taxonomy (NCBI): domain Eukaryota; phylum Heterolobosea; class Eutetramitea; order Acrasida; family Naegleriidae; genus Naegleria; species Naegleria gruberi. The sequence goes on from NW_003163305.1 coordinate 389,686, forward strand.
AATAATGACAACAGTGTTATCAACTTTACCAGTACAAATGAATACTGTTTCCTTCACTTGATCATAACAAAAGTTAACTCGCTGGTGAATATAGCCGAGTGCAGAGAAATCACCAAATACTGATGCAGTCTTACTAGATTTAACGTCATTACTCAATGAGATATAAGCTTGCTCAACAAATTCATTAGTATATGCTCCAATACCATAACTGGCATTTGGAATGATTTGGAATTGGGTGGAAATGTCAATAGACTGTTTAGCTATTGTGGAATTGACAATACCCATTCCATCAACTTCTGCTGGCCATATGAGAGAATTTACTTCACGCATCATCCACTGTTGATGGTATGTCTGATCTGGAAGAACGTTAATACACTTATCTTCATTATCACGACAGAATATCCATCCCATAATGATAGACTTTATGAGACGAATAACAATATTTCTATTCTTTGTTGGATTAGCATTAAACCAGTCCATATTCATCATGAGACCATCTTCATACATTTGAGTCCCTTCTTCATTGAATCCCATCACATTAAAATCATTGAGTGTATACAGATCTGTCTTACTGTCTGTTTTTAACTTTTCCAGTAATTGAGCAAGTTCATTGTAAACCATAGCCATAATCACATCGTATCTGTCTGGTTGTGTGATTAGAGGAAGTGCAGAGTATGATTGTTGTCTCATGCTGAGCTCCGATTCTGGATTGATATTGTACTTTCTCATGGTTGCTTTCAATGAATATCTATTCCATCATGTTATTTTGATCACTCAAGAATTCCTTGATCAGAATACTTACTCATAACCAGACCAATAACCGATATTCTTATCTTTGAATTGTGGAAATTTAGTAATCCCAGACTTTTTAGTGCTCACCATAACAGTTGCAGATCGTTTAAAGTGTTGAAACACGTCCACAAGATTGACACCATCAATGGCTCTTGCTACTAACATTCTAGAGAAGAGAATAACTGCAAACTGTGCAGAACCTGATTTAATGTTCTCTATTGGATCAACACCAGCTCCTCCTTTATATAATTGTGATAATTAAAATAATGTTAAGGAACATTGATTAGTATGCAAGTTAGTACGACCCATATAAAATTAAAAACATACCTTGCTTAATAATAACATTGAGACATTCATTCTCAAAGTATCCCATCTCCTTTGCAGCTATAAAACCTGCATACTGTGCTTGAAAAACCCATCCCAACTGTATGGCCACTGTATCCGTCCCGTTGGGGCAAGAAATTGCTGTAGTTCTTGTAATGAGATGTGCCAAACACAACAAGAGAAGTGAGAGTGTCAGCAAGAAGTGTCTGTTATGTGTTGAGTAGATGATTTTCATGTTGTTTTGTGTTGAATTAATGTGAAATGTGTTAAGAATCACAATTTCCTTTCTGTTTTGTGTGTTCTTATTGTTTTTTGAAGTGTAAAGATATTTACTTTGCTTGTTTTCCCTTAAGGGGCAAAGTTTAAGGTGGGACAAGTTTAAATTTCCACTAAATTTACATACGGCAGCAGCTAAAGACGCGTGTTGGAATAATGGGTGAATACCACCAGCTATAATTACTGTGAACAAAATGGCAGTAAAAGACGAAGTGCTACAAGCCCTATTTCAACACCAAATGCTTTAATTGATGGTAGTACGGCCTTTGTTGGATAAACAAGTTCTTGGTAATTGGATGAACATTAGAGGTTGAGGAGGCTCTAAATGGGAAAAATACAAACATTTGGGCATCTTGTAGGTATTTGTTAGAATATATTCTTTTCATTCAATATATGGTATGTCGTTTACTAGTTAAAGTCCTCACTAGTATGTTAGTGAAGGTTGGAATGGTGAATTCTATGAATGAATAAAATCCTTGTTGGTTCGTTCAACTTGTTGTTTACTCCTGTTTCGGCACGTGCCGAGGTGAGGGTGATTGAAGAGTGTTAATTATTGTTTTTTTTATTGACGTTTAGTTTTGGCGTCCTAGTATTGTTTGAATAATACTATGGATTCAACACTAATAGTAGTCGTCCTGATGATGATTATTTGTTTCGCTGCCGATATATATAGTGATCCAATAGAGTTTTTTCCATAATATTTCCACAACCAAGTCCAATCCGTCTCTAGATTATTTATTTGAATTTAATTTGTGTTTCCGCGCTTTACATTGAAAACTCTTTTCCAAATTATTTATATATAAGGTACAAATCCAATATCTATTTACCAATTGTTATTTGGTGGTCCATTATGACCAATATCTCTTCTTCCCATGTTTCCACTACGATCATTTGGTCCACTATAGTGAGGAGGGCTACCACCAGGATGAGCATCTTGGTGTGGAGGACTTCTATAACCGCCTCTATAACCACCTCTGTTGTAATTTCCTTGTGGAGGAACTCTGCTATATGGTTCATATCTTTGTTGAGAACCATAGTATGGTCTGTCTCTTCCATTGTTGTGTGGATAATTGGAAGGAGGATATGGGTCGTGATGGTGGTGATATGGTGGTGGTCCATTGCTTGGTGGTGGTCCATCCATTGGTCCCATTCCGTATGGTGGTGGGTTATAAGGTGGTGATCTTCCTCCATTACCTCCATAAGGTGGATGATGCATACCTCCACGATGATAGCCTCCTCTTCTCATTGGTGGTCCATTGTTGAATCTTCCTCCATTGTTAAATCCTCCGCCTCTTCTTGGTCCTCCTCTAAATCTTCCTCTCATTCCTCCTCTACTTGGTGGTATTCCCAACTCCTTTTTCTTATCTTTTCCTATATCATAGTCAACTCTCCACGATAAACCTTCTTGAGGTGGTTGATCTCCAATAAATCCGTCCTTGACAGCTAGAAATGCCTTCTCCGCAGCGTCTCTTTCATGGAATGTAATAAAACAATATCCTAAAGGCTGACCGCCTGAATATCCGACCTTAACATCAACAACTTCTCCAAAGCGTTCGAAAACTCTTCGTAAATCCATATCATTGTAGTGAAATGGTATTCCTCCCAACCACAATGTTTTAGTTTCCTTTTTGGCTTGATCCAAAACTTCCTCGCTACAAGTCCGTCACCAAATAATTATACAAAATAAATTATTAGTAAATAAATATAAAATTATGAGAGGAAACGTCTTCATCTTCTTACCTTGGTGGTGGTCTGGCATCAAAATCTTGTGGAGGTTGATCACCGTATGGTTGTCTCATATCAGGTGGTGAAAGTGGTACACCTCCAGGAACCATATCCATTGGTGGATGTCCATGATATGGTGGAGGAACTAACCCTCCAGGTGAAAGTGGTGGTGGTGATCTTCCGTGTTGTTGGCTCTGAAAATTTCCAACGAAAGAAGCATATTATCAGCATTAGAATCATTCAAATTGCACTTACCATTTTTTTTTTGTTTTTTTAAAAACTTTACAATGAGAAGTTTTTTGTCTCATTTTTAAACCTTTTCATTACAAAAACAACCTCATGATGAATTCTTGGGAAGGTGAGATGAATTGTTGAAGGATAGTGATGAGTTTTTGTGGTGGAAACATAAAATGGATATCGATGAGTTTTTCATTCAATTTATTGAATAATCATGTTAGGAGAAAATGTCATGGCACTGCTAATGAGTTGTAAACGAGGTGCATTTTCAGCGTTTCCGATATTGTTTCCACTAATATTAAGTGCTTTTAGTTTATCAAGAATGGTGCTGGAAGTGAGTTTGTATGCAACTTCTTGAGTAATTGAGCACATGCTCAAATCAAGAACTTGTAGGGATGGAAATGGATTTGATACTCGGGACACTTGAATGAAACTTTCGAATGATTCGCCAATAGAGTTACAAGAAAGACATAACATTCTTAGTTCTGTAATGTGTTTGCACTTTGCTAATGGCTCAATATTTGAAATGTTATTCGATCTCAGATTGAGAATCCTCAAATTTACAAGTTGCGAATTTTCTGCAAACTCTTTTAGCCCATTATCATTTAACTTACAATTACTTAAATCTAAATGGGTTAGATTTTTAAGGTTTTTGCACAACTCTGCAACATTTCCAATAGGATTGTCATTGATAGATAAATCAGTTAACTGACTCAATTTGTTTGAAATATTGACAATTGCTTCTCCTCCCATAAAGGCTGAATTTTTTGAAATGTCCAATTTGGTTAAATGAACCATGGTGCTACATAGGTATTTCACTCCAATATTTCCAACATTATTATTTCGAATAGATAATGATCTAAGTGATTCAGCAATATCTTGATTCACTGAAATTAATCTCATAGCTACATCATCAATAGAACACGAGTTCAGATTCAACTCTTCTAATTGTTTAAACTTGGATGTTGTCCCCAAAAAACTTGCTCCAGTTCTATGAATCATGTTATTTTGTAGGTTCAAGCTTTTTAAATTTGGAAAACCATCACAATTACATAAGGCTTCTATTACTTCCTTCGTTAAATTATTTTCCGATAGATTTAGGCTCGTTAATTTAAGGAGATGATTTTTGCTACTCTTCAACATGAGGGACAACCTCTGGATACCAATTCTCTTCTTAAAAGATAAATCCAGTGAGAGAGGTACGCTTAGAGAAATCCTAAAAAATGTTTTGGAAACTCGCATCACTCTGATCCGATCAATAGAATCAATAAATTCCAATATGCAATAAATCATATCATCTGGAATGTATGTGGTTAGTTGAGCCATTTTTTTTGTGATGTCATAAATGGTGGTGTTTTGTAAAACAACGTGTGAACTTAAAATTAGGATTTGGTGATGATTTTCGCATAAAAATTCTCTACAAGGATTCTTTAATTAAAAATTTGCCGACACCAGGGATCGAACCAGGGACCTTAAGATCTTCAGTCTTACGCTCTCCCAACTGAGCTATGTCGGCTTCTCATCATTTGTCATTAACTAAATATCATTGACCAATTTGCATAACTACGGAATTCTTATCAACAGAATTCGTAATTGCATATCAATAAATGTATCGTGTAGCTAAACGTTTTCAAGATATTACACAATTGAAATTTTAAAGAATATTAAAAAATCAAGATCAAAAAAATGGTTTTCAATACCTCTTCGACAAACTCTTCTAGCAACAATAACAACACTTCCGAACAAAACAACTCTAATTCCAATTTTACAAATCCAACTTTTAATGTCAACACTAACGAAAAACAAGAATCACTTTTTAATGCTCTTACTAATTTGAATAACCAATTTCTTAAGCTAAATACGAATCCGACGTTGAACTTGCCAATTAATTTTCCAACCGTTTCCTCAACATTGGTCAGTGAAAATCCTTTGAATTCATCAGCTACTGAGAACACTCATGGGGTTGAATCAATTTCAGTAAACAGATTTCCTAGGTTTAAAGTTACTACATGCAAAGACAATAATGGATTGTCTGGTATTCTATTAAACTATTATTCCATCATATCAATGCCAGAGTATAAAGAGAGATCATTTGAGGAATGGAGATGGCTTTACACACTTTCTTCTCAAGGTAAACTCACTTTTGATCCATTCCGTAATCAAGAAATAGGAAGCAGAAATGGCACCATTAAGAGTGACTCTTTCAAAAGTTGGAAATTCAATGAAACAAATACGAAACCTGCCTTTTCTAGTTTTAGTTTTTTTAACAATTCCACTCCTCAAATCAATGCAGGAGTTATGACTATTAGTAGTAGCCATTTTCACACTTTTGATATGCAATTCTCTGATTTAGATATTGATATTTATGAAGGTGATAAGCTTTTTGGAAGTATTGATACACATAGAGTGCTAGTTAGCAATCAAAGCAAAGTTCTTTCTAATATGATTACAACTAAATGTAAAAAGAGAAATGAAAAATATGTATTGGAATTGAATACCTCAATGTTTGGAGATAGACTGGGGAAAATTAGTGGAGCATTGTTATACACTTCTATCAAATCAATAGTTACAAGCGTAAATGTGCATATTGATGATTTCCTTCAAGTATTTCTAATAGTAGACTATTATCAATCAATAACAATTGGTAGATTGTCCAATACTATGACTGCAGCACTAAAATCATCAGAAAGTGTGGCCAGATCTTTCATCAAGAGTTTTGGTACCTCTTATTTCAATATTTCACAATCAGAAAATATTCAAACTTTGTTTACACTTTTTAGAGAAGCATTCCGTACTTTGATGGTTGGTACCGAACTCGAAAATGAGCACATATTCAAAATGATGAGTAAAGATATGTTCCTTGATGGCCTCATTCATTCTGAATGCAAAGAAATCACAACATTATTGAAGGTTATTGACTGCTGGGCTAGTTCAAATTTGAACTTTTCTGCACAAGATTCAACTTCCCAAGTTTACACATTTCTAGATGTTATCCCAAATGCTCAACCACTTGTTATGATTGGCATTCTTAGCTCTAGCCCATCGGTTTATAGCTTTATCAACAATCTTAGCTCCGATTGGAAATTGAAACTCATCAACAAGTACGTCTTGGTCCTTAATAACAATTCTAGCAAAATTTCACATGATGAAAAATGATGACAGCTATGTCAATAAAATAGATAAAAGTGTGCAAATCAACCCTTCAATAATTCCATTATGATCTATTTTTCCACTCATGTTGGTAATTGGGGCGACATTAAGCTTGCTTCGTTTAATTATAAAGTAGTGCCGATTTGCTAACATGTAGGGCCGAAAATCTCCCGATCCATTAAAAACAAACTTTTTAGCACAGAACACTCAAACTCATGTTCTAACCAGTTTCTCTTTCTTTTTTATAATATTAATTATTTCTTTCAACCAGAGAGTCAGGTCCAGATACAAGAGTGTATTTTACAACCACCTCTGTAATCTTTGAGAACCATTTTTGTCCTTATTTGAACAATTTTCGAACGCCTTGAAACGCCTTCAGTCGCCAAAGGTTTAAAGCACAACAAACAACCTCTCAAACCCTTAAACCAAACAATAAAAAAAAACAACGACAAACAATGAGCATGCATAAACTCACCCAATCTTATTTCTGTAAGTGGTCTCATTGATGAGCGAGTTCACCAACTGACTTTTTCTAAACGATTTTATCTGTTATTGCACCACCTCACAACATCTTAATATTTATACCTTAATATCTTGTTTTTGATCGCAAATAGTCTACAAGCCTCAAATCTGGATCCTTGGTGTTGCCCTCTTGGGTGCTGGTAGTGTGATGCACCTCAAGGTATTGGAAAATGGTCAAGGACGTGCTTTCCAAGAACGTAGACTTCAACCACCAACTGATGAATTCCAAAAGAGACATTGTCTCAGACCAGGTGAAAATAAGGATGCTGTTTATGGTGTCGATTTTGCTCCTTCAACACACATTTACTTCCCAAAGAAGGAATAAACACATTGTATCATATTTTGTAATCTCTCGTTCCGTATCTTTGATTAGCCCGCCATTGAGCGAAAACGCAGTTCATAAAAAATTGGTGCATGAAAGTAACATCATTGTGAACGTGTGATCATATCAACAACTGTTATTTCCTCAAATCATCATTGATTTCAAGACAATTATTAAACAAAATAATAGATTCATTCCAGCAGCATTACACAATATGGTCATTCCAACACAAAATGTAATTGTCTATGGAGCATTATCGGGAGTGTATGGTTTGATTTGTTTGGCAAGTTTATGCATTCTCATCAGGGTTATTCTCTCTGATATGAAACATCGAGAGAATTATACAAAATTTATTATGAGAAGATTTGGAAGCAATATAATTAGTAAACAACATGATGATGATCATGATAAACAAGATGATGGATTGGATCATCAACACTCGGATGATGATCCTCTCATACGAACAGAAACATCATCATCAGTGGCAATTACAACAACAACCATACAATATGAACAACAATCGACGAGAACATTTTCGGATAAGAGATTAATGTTTGCTTTAATTTCAATTCTTTCAGCAGTAAGATCAGCCCAATTGGCAATACAAGGTTCAGTGGTGCAATTTTCCGAATATAGAGAATTATTAATTATTGTAAGCTCAATGCCAGGATATGTTTTTGCAAGTACCATGTTAATGATGATTTTCTTCTGGACAGAAACATTGATAATATCAAAAAGATTATTATGTGAGGAGAGGAAACAAAATGATTCATCATGTTCCACTTGGTTTATTGCTTTTATTACTTCATCACGATTTTTAAAGTGGCTATTCTTCTCCATCAATTTTGTCATGTATTTTGTCATGGTGGTAAATGATTGCTTGTTGATTTATCAATTTACTGTTGATTCCAAGCATAGCTCCGATTATACAGATCCAACACCCTATACAGCCATTGAGATAGTGGCTGTTTCAATTCCTACATTATTATTTATTGGATGTGCTCTTTTGATTTTTATACTTGGATTGATTTTATTGAGAAAATATTACAAGAATTATAGAACATTTTCTAATGTATCTGCATTATACATTATATTGTACATTAGTATTGTTACAGTGACAGACATTATTGTGTTGATCGGAAGAAGTTCAGTATTAATTGCTCAAATATTTCTTTCATGGTTGGAAACACAGTGGATCACTATTTTCTGTTACTTTTCTATTGGAGAGGTTATTCCTCTTATTATTTTGAATTTTGCATTGTGGAAAATGAGTAGTAATTCTGTTCAATCCATTGAAAAATCAAAGACAGTAGAAAATTCTAAAACAGTAACCACCACCAAACAATCCAACTCTTCCAGAAACTACAAACCTAAAATTAAATCTATGAGTAGAGCAGCAGAATATTACACGCATTGGGATGAATCTACGGAAGACATGGATGCTGCCGTGTATGTCAACAGAGAAGATTACGATAATGCAACAGAGAGGGATGTTGATTCATCTACCCATAGTTCATCTCCACAAGTTGCTGGCTACTCAAATTATGGGAGTACAGATCAAAAATCCAAATCAAGAAGCGGAAGTAGTGTTGGAATTCACGGAAAGATCTCCAATCCAGTTCCATACGATAGAAAACTTAATTCTCCATCTCATTCATTCCTGAATAAGGTGGATTCTACAATGATTGGAAATAATTCTCTTAGAAATGCCTATAACGAGTTTACTGGAGTTAGTGATTAAGAATTTAGTTATATTGAGGTATAGAAATTGAACAGTGTAATGAATAATTAATTGTAGTCATACTCTCTTCGAGGTGGACGGCTTGGCCTTTCTTTGGTGCTTGATGAACTACCCGAATCCCCACTGCTAGAAACAGATCCACTATTACTATTTGAGTTACCTCCAACAATATCTGAACTTCCAGACGCACCAGATGTCAATGATCCCGTTTGCTGATTTGTTGTTCCACTACTATTATTATCAGATCCATTACCTCCAGAATCATTATCTTGATTTTGATCCTGGTGTCCAAAAGTTGAATCCTCATTACTGTACTTGCTACCGTTTAGAGGATTTCTGAGATATTCAATATTGTCACCAGTTGCAATTGCATGATACTGAATTGGAGTACCAGCTTTGAAAAAGTACAAGTGAGGTTCTCTAATTTTCACTCCAAAAACACGATCAAAAAGCAGTGGAATATCACCTAAATCCATTGAAATTCATTGAAATTCGAAGAGGAACAACATAGTTGATTAGTAACAAGAAATAGTTGAGAATATAAAGAAAACTAAGAACGTACGAACCTGGATGATAAGGAAGTTGTATAATGGCTGTAAAATTCTCTGAAGGTATTGTAAAGTTTACAATCGGAGGTTTAGTTTGCCAATCAAGCATTTGCTTATTAATGAAAAACTCTCTACAATACTCCAATGGTTGAAATGGAGAAGTATGTCGCACAAAGAAGCATCCATTATTCAGAAATAACTTTAAATATCAGATTTTCAAAAAGAACAAACTACAAGACTTACCGTTGTTGATGCAAAATTGTAATCACGTTGATAGTAAGTCATGACAAAATCAGGGAGGCCATCATTATTAATATCAGTAATGAATCCTGCCTGTGTATCCTGACCATTTCCAATGAAGATAATACTTGTGGGTGCATTGGTATAAATAGAGAGAACCTCCTCTATGAAACAACTTGAAAGCACAATGCAGAACAATACAAACACAACATGTTTTAAAGGCATTTGTTTTGCTTTTGTTTCCTTTTTCACCACACAATATCTTGTAGATCAATCGTCAGCCCAATTGTTATTTGATCGAAAGTCCATTTTTGAAAACTTTACAAAAATAGTGGTAAAAAACAAAAAAGATGTTTACAAACTACTTACCTTTTTAATGACCCAATCAGTTTTTTGTCTGTATGGAAAAAATTAAAGTTCAGTTCTGAAACTCTTAAGCAAGTTCCTTTTATAAACACCTCATATTCCTATGGAAGAAATCACTGGTTAAGGGAAAGGAGTACTAGCAATAATTGTTTATTAATTTTTCACTATCGGTTATTGTGATTTAAGTGAGTGTTGCTTATAATTTTAATTGAAATAGTGCTTTGTGTGTTCTCTTGGATGGAAATATAGTGGATACTTGTTAGTGTTAATGTAGAACATTGATTGGTCAGTCTCCATTTCTGGGAATTCAGAATGTTTCTTTGTGAGAGTAAAGTTTCTAATGACATTGATCAAAAGGAAATGGAGCTCTGTATTTGCAACACGACTTCCGGGACATTTTCTTAACAAATAGTTAATACTATTACAAAAGAAACAAATAACTTACCTTGCACCAACCTATATTATTCACATTTTCAACATTTTCAAAATGAATTCGAAAGGAGAAATGTTTAGAATCAGTAAAATTAAAAAGAAACAACTTACTCCGAAAGGAATTGAAGAAAACATTGATTTTGGAGCAAGAGGGGATTTCTTTTCATGTCTCTCAGGAATAAATTCCAAAGCTCTCGGAACGTATTCATCTTTCATGCTTGGATAATAATTCATGAAAATTGCAATAGTTTCCTTTGGTAGAATATATCCACCAATTTCAATATCAGAATTCAATTGTCTTCCCATTGTAATGTAAGCAAATGAATTGAATCTTAAAACTTCTTCAACAAATTGTCTCACCAACTTGAGTTGTTTGTATTGCTCTGGGGTGATGATTAGTCCATTTTCAGATGAAACTTCATCCAAAGCCGGAGGACCAAAAACCTCAAGGCACTCGTTATAGAGCTTTTCTTGATATTCTGGATGATGAGCCAATCTGTACAAGATAAAATTCATGATACGACTTGTAATATCCACACCTCCCTGAATAAATGTAGAGAGAACTGTTGACACCTTTTCATTTGAGTTGGTGGCTCCCTCTGCCTTCTTTACAAGAATTTCGTAAAATCTTGGCTTGGCATTTTCTGGTTGTGAAGCTCCAAATCTTTCAACACAATATCTGGCATTGTCAATCACTTGATCGTAATAACTCTCCAATGTCTTGTACTCCTCTGTCTTGAAATATTTGTAGAGTGGGAACTTGTAATCTAATCTTCCACACAAATCAAGAATTGTGATGGCTTTCTTTGAGAAATCGTCAAGTTTGAATGGTAAACTCTTTTCAAGCTCTTCAGTCATTTTGACACCAAAGAAAATTTTCATAATTGCATCGAATGCATATCTAGAAGTTGCTTCGAGACCATCATCAAGTCTGAATTGATTTTCACCAACTTTTACAAAGTTCTTCTTCAATTGTCTGATCAAATCACTGTTCATTTCTGTCAGTTGAGGTACCACGATTTGATCGAGAAACTCTGGTTTCATGGCAAGGTTGAAGATTTGACGAATTTCATTCCAATTCTCTTCAATCTTCATTTCAATAGGTACCATTTCATAACCACGGCTTTCTTTGTAATATCTTGAAGGATTTAGAACTGTTCTACGTTCCTCAACTCTGGCAAGATCAGCAATCCAGTATGGGTTTGAAATGATAACCATATTTTTGTTTAAAGCAGTCAACTTGACCATCTCTCCATACTCATTACACAAATCAAGAAAATAACTCATTGTATTCTTGGAGTGTTTCTTGATATCCAGATAGTTACCAAGAATTGGAAGAGGCTTAGGGCCTGGAATTTCTCCAAATGGTTTGGCAACAGATTTGGCCACATCTACTGTACCATCCTCTTTATGATAGGGACACTTGGCTTCAGTGTTGGCAGCAACAGATGAAATAGTTATGGATTCCTTTGTGGAATCTTGGTGATGGTACAATCTATTGTTGCTGTGGTGTGTTGTTAAAACAGAGAGAACCTGTTGTAGTAGAGGTTTGTGGATGAGGGCAGCATGTCTGATGGATTTGAGTGATGACATTTTCTTTATGTTTGAGTATTCATGTTGGACTTGAAGAAAGATGATATTTTGGTGTCAGGAGTCTTTAAAAATTGTCATCTTTCATTGTTTAACTTCTAATTTTGAGCTCCAGGAAATAAGCTTAAACTGGCGAAGAAAATACAATTTGAACAGTTTTTTTGGAGTCACCACAAGATTTTCAATGTTGTTGTTTTGCTGATTGTGATCCTATGATTCTCATAAGTTTAGAATGTCATTAAATAATCAATTACGGAGGTCAGATTGAAATCTTGTCAAAGATGACAGCGATAAAACGCAATATTGAAATTTTTTAAACTCTGAGTGATAAAAAAGGTTGATTTAAGAAATGATTTGGAATTATTGAATGTCAATTTAGATCAAGCTGCTTTGAGTTCCTTCTTTTGAAAATCACTCATTAATTTTATTTACAATATTATTACAATTATCTTAATTTTACAAATTCACTAAACAAAAGTAAGTGTTACCATACGTGTATCAGATCTATGAGATATATACAGTTTGTGAATTGGTTCATCATCTTTCATTAAGGTCCATGATTGATCACCAAAGGCAGGCAAGTAAGGTAATTTAAATTCAAAAATTGTTTCTAGTACTTCTTTTCCTTTTTTGCAACATTCTCATTGTAGAATTGAAAGTAAAAATCAAAAACCTTTTCACAAGTTTGAAGTGGCATTCTTTCAACTGTTTTCTTATATCCTTTGGAACATCTGTTAAGCAACTCATCCTTAATACTATTCTCGAATAATTTTGCTTTTTCATAACATAAAACCAATCTCAACTCAGAATAGGTTATAGCGATAGGTTCGCATGATTCTTCAATCAATCTTAAATGTTCTTCATAGGCGCCAATTTCAAATGGTGGTAGAAATTTAATTTCACTCAAATTATAAAACGAGTCATTGACCATTCTTTGGTAAATAAGTTTAACCTTTTCTAAATTGTCTCTCTGGTCCTGGTTAATAAAGTTGACATCTACAGTACTTTCAATTAAATTGAAATGCTTTGAAATAAACGGTTTTAACAATGGTAAATAATAATCTTCATGTAATTCGAGTAACTCAAGAGCTGGAAAACTCAAATATTCAATCACAAATGTTGGATGATTGATGCTAAGAACAATGTTAAGGTTAATTTCCTTCTTTGCACCAACTAGAAATCCAATTAGCTCTCCTTCAAAAGTAAAAACAGGTGATCCAGACATTCCAGGACTAGTCTGGTTATCAATAGAAAGTTTGAATTAATGGCTGAAATAACTCCCAAACTAGCTGTTCTACTATTGTAGGTGAATTTCTTAAATTCCTCCTTTAAGTCCTGGCTTATAACCTCAGCATTAAAGAAGGATTCAGAAGGAAATAGTGGAAAACCAATAAGTATTACTGGCGTTCCACTTTCTAGAATGTGAGTAGATGGAATAATGAACTTCCTTTTTGAACTACACTCTAATGGTTTAACAGACCTTAACAATGAAAAATCATACTTGGTATCGGGATGAATTATTGGAAAATATTCTCTAGTAAGGGATATATATTCTTGATCAACAATTCTATCGTAAAGGGATCGAGAGAACCTAAATTGTTGAGTTTCATCTTTTGGTGGATATTCTGCAAATGTCCCATAAAATTTATCTTTATCCTTGCTAACCCCATCATATGTAAGAAAGTGGCCAGATTTGCAAACAAAAAAATGGAACGACCAGATGTTATCATTGATTGGCGTGATGAAACTGTATCAGAAGATGAAACTCATCTTTTATATGATGAGAATGATTCATCAAAGGTTGTGAACAAGCCTTTTGTAAGAATACTTGGTTATATATTTTGGTGGGAGGAGAAATGTAAGACGTTATCACCTCATCATCAACCAATCTTTGCAAGAGAAAATCCACAAGTTGAAAGACTAAGATACTCTCAAGATCTTCCAGAGAGTGTTGAGGGATATCCTGTTGAAGAATATTTAAAGTATGACACTCAGTGGTTAGAAACTGTAAAGTATCAATGTTATTGCTATGCAAGAATAGTATCAGATGTGGTTGGAAGTGGAGTTTCAGGATTTCAACTTTCACCTTCATTTGCTAGTACCACCAGAACATTTGTTCATTATATTCCTCAAGCTTCTTATTATTCTACTAATAATCATTACACGATGGTGAATCAGAAAAATTTAGCTAAAATTAGAATAGATTGGTTTAGATGTGAAATTGTTGAATTAGAAAAAAAGTTACATGCTAAAATATTTAGAAAACTTGGAATGAAAGAAAAATTGCCAGAAACTAAAGAAAAGCCAAAGAAAAAGTTTGATTTTTCACTATTAGAAAGAAAAAAGCCAAATAGAGCTATTCCCATTGAGGCAAATGTTAATTATGTTATTCCAAATATCAATTATCCAATTAAATTGGAAGATCCTATCATGTTAATTGGTTATCCTAAACGTGTAACAAAGCAATATTATCTTGATAATTATGAAAACGATCGTTTTCCTTTATACAGAGACGATTTTGATAACTTTTTTGGTTTATCATTTTTCAAAATTGGAAGTTTAGGAAGAATTAAGAGTTTCAATGATAATTATATTCTTGTTTCAAACTCTGCATTGTGTGGAATGGGTGGTTCACCTGTTTTGACATTTGATGGTCAATTAATTGGTTTTTTAATTGGTTCCACTAAAAAACTTGAATATAATATTGTAATGAGAGTTAATCATCCTTCTTTTATAATTGAATATTTAAGTTTTCCTGCATTTGAATTATTAGAATTGAATCAAGATTTGTATTTTCCATTATTAGAATATATTATTACAAAACATTTACATATTATTGAAATTGCTATAAATTCTAAGAAGTTAAAGAATGAAAGAAAGAGACAAAATCTTGTAAAGATTTTACAAATCTATCAGCAAAGAATTCAAAAACAATAAATTCAAAAATACATTTATCTTTAAGATTGGAATGGTGTTGTTTGACTCATCAAGTCAGAAAGTAACTAACAGTCCCATTCTTATTGTTGAGTATTCTTAGTCGAGTAGGACACATTGTGAGTCAAACTACAATTCAGAATATACTACTTTATTCCATGTTAATTTAAACTTGTAATTCTTCAGGATCCATGTATTGGTCACGAAGGAGGTCAATATCTTTCTTCTTTGGCAGATTCATTGATACGAGTTTACCACCACTCAATCTGAAACAATCACTCTGCGATCTTTGATGTTTGTTTACAACTTTAGGGAAATGTTTCAGTAATTGAGATTCAATTTCTGCATAAGAATTATAGGTGACTTTAGTAGCTTGCACCAATAATTTTCCTTGTTTGTTGATTCTGTAACATCTGGTTGGATCAATATTTACACTAACATATGAAATGCAATCTGTTGGTCTGTTACCAAATCCGCTATAGAATGGGAAATCTGTTGGGAATAAACTAGCAATTGAACCAAGGCAATTAATTTTGAATGTTTCAGGTCTTCTAATAACAACTTCTCTTGCCAGAGCACTAAATGCCTTGTTGGGCGATGTAATGATTGGACCAGGTGGCATTTTATACCCATCTTGGTAGACAGAGTTGATATATTCTCGAGTTAATTGTGACATTGTAATTGGTCTGGCACTAAGGTAAATAAATTTGTAATTATTTTCAGCTATCGATTGAAATAATTTGGCAATTCCTGGATGAGTGTAGTCTTTACCCATTCTACTGTACACTTGACCCATAATATCTGATTTGGTGATAGTTCCATCAATATCACTAATAATTATCTTATCTTGTGGTGAAAATTCGAAAATGTAAGCCTTGACAGGTTCTAGCCCACCATTTGGATCAATAAATGAAATGGAAGAGCGACCATCAGTCATATGTGAATGAATTAATTCTAAATATTCTTTAGATGGACGAAGTCTATGTTCTGGGTGAGTTTCTTGATCAATGGATTTAAGCCATTTATCCATATAGCCAACTTTTGATGGAGATCCAGCTGTATAATAACCTGATTCTTCCTCAGCTGTTGGAGTCATTGTTCTAGATTTTCTAGGATTACTACCAGCTCTTGGTCTTTGGAAAACAGCTCCTGTTCTTGATCTAGACCTTGAAGTGGATGTTTCCTCTTCAACCATTCTTTGAATTTCCTTTTCTTCATCATCCGGATCTTCTCCTTCCTGTTCCATTTCTTTTATCATTTCTCGTTCTTCTCTTCTTAATTCTTCATTTTCTTCTGGTGAAGTAGCCAACATGCTTGCTCTATTTTCAGTTTTGATTATTAAATTTTGTGGAAGAGTTTTCTTTGGAAGAGGAGGAAGATCTTTTGGAGACATTGAAGAAGGGCTTGTAGGATTATTCTGTGACTTGTCATCTTCGTATAATAGATCACTTGGTGGTTTTTGAATTTCATTCGTTTTTTTAGGAAGAGGAGGTAAAGATTTTTTCCTGTATTGTGCTATCATGGTTGCTGTCTCATCTGATTGGACAACACTTGCTACAGTCTTATTATTTCCAACAATAATTCCTGATGGAGAAGGAGGAGGAACAGATGATGTTTGTGAATCATTGACTTGTGGATTATCACGAGTTTCAACACTGAAATATGCATAATTGTGGTCAGGATCGACAATAAGTTCACATCCAGGACAGCTAATTTTCTTTCCATTAACTTGAACAGTGATGACTCTTCTTATCTTACTTCTTTGTGGAAAACGAATAAAGAAAGGTGATGATTGGAATGAACCATCATCTTGTTTGACAAGTACAACACTATATAATTAAATACATTCCGTTATTATTATTAAAATCATCAACCGATATAAACACACTTACTCTACAGCAGCCATTGTGTTTTTCTGCTCCGAAAATAATATTATTATTTACAATTAATAACGTAAAATGTACAAATAGTTAGTCTATTAACTATCCAATGTGTTTTTAATTATACTCCACTACTATAATTCCAATTTGGCACAATAGATCTTCTCACCAATATCACTACGATATAGACGACTAAATATTGGCTTCAAACAACAGAATTGAAAATATGATACAATGATCGAACAAGGATCGAACTTGGTGTTGTTGTTGGCTTATTTTTTCAAAGCTTGTAATTTTTTGAAAGTTGTTTATGAAAATTATTGCGGCAATAAATGGCTTGTTTTGTTGATGGATTATTATTGTTATTTGAAAGGGAAAGGAAAGACGGTTTTTGGTTGGCAAGCTTTAAAGGGGATGATATTTTCGTTTGGAATTGAGAATCGTTTAGTAACCACCACCTAGCACGTTGTTGATTAGAGTGTTGGTCACTCAATGTACTTTCTGATAGAAGGAATAGCTATCCAATTAGCAAGTAAGGATAAATTGAATATCGGTTTCTTTATTTTGGAATGGTCACTAACGGATAAGGAATTAGGCATCCCATTCATCATATTCATGTTCAACATCCAAAATTACTTGAAATAATCATCTTCTTTCTTCATTACAAATCATTTTTTGGTCAACTCTTTACAATTATGATTACAATTGTGTAATTGTGTTTCTTGGAAGGACAGAGATGGAGGGATAATGTGGTGGTGAAAGGGATTGAGGGATATAGGCAATCTGAGGTGTTGGATGTTGCTCAATTCTCTTTCTCGAAGATCGTCCCAAAAGTGCAGGCAAAATTGATCCAAAGAATGTATTAGAAAATCTCCAACTAAAAATCATGAATAAGAAATATTTGAATATTCTCCTAAAGTCGATTCCATCCAAATCTAGAGAATGAACTACAATTACTTCACCTGTGGCTAATACAGGAGACGAAGCCAATCTCTCCAGAGGATCCTTCAACGCATTGGAAGCTGCTTTACCAGCATCAGCTCCAAATCTTTCAATCCATGCAAGTGGAGAGGTTTTAGGTTTTCGTTCCTTTCTTTCCTTCTTTTCTATTTTGGCTCTTCTGATTGTGAAGATTCTGAATTCTTTTTAGAAGAGAACAGACTAGAAGAAAATATTGTGGAAAGGATTGATGGTTCTGCTGCAGCTTTCTTTTCTTCTGAACTATTATTGGAATTTTCATTGCTTGGTGATTGTTGTTCACTGGATTGTGAGCTAGGGGTTTTTTCCTCAATTGTTGCTTTCTCGCTCGATTTCTTTTCTTGTTGCTCTGCAGCACTTCTTTTTGATGAACCTCCAACCATCCAAGAAAAAGGTGAAAATATTGTATCAATAATTGATGATTGCTCATTCTTTCCACTATCTCTTCGTTCCTTCTTTTCCTTCTTTGGTTTTTCAATAGTTGATTTTTCACTTTTTTCTATTGTTGGCTTGACCGAAAACCTCTCAGATCCTATAGAATCTCCTATTTCATTCTTTCCAATAACCAGAGTATCTCTCGGAGGAGATAAATGTTCATTCGATACATCTTCATACTCTATTACTTTTCCATTCCTAATTGATTTCATCAAATCCTGAGACTTTTTAATATAATCCACATCCTCATCGTTATCATTATTATGTACATATAAATTCTTCATATATTCTCCAACATGTTTATTATCGGATATTGATTTTTTATCCTCCAAATTATCTTCCGAATATTTATCATCAATGTTAGTCGCCTTCTTCTCTTCTTCCTCCATGACTGAAGAAACCTCATTCCGACTGATGAGAACGGAATTTAATAGGAATGGTGAGTCAATGAGCGTTGAGAAGGATGGTGTGAGAATAGCACGATTTGCTTGTTGTTGCTGGTGAGTGGAATCGTTAGTTTCAGACATTTTTTTTAATTTGTTTTTAAAATAATAACAATGTTATCGAATTTTTGTAAACTCTCGAATTGTTTATTGGAATTTTATCGAATTGATAAGATTCTTAATAACCTCACATGATTTTGACTATATTGTCTCAAAAATTTTGGTCTTGCTTTTTTTAACAAACACCATATCCACCACAACCACCACCATATCCATATCCTGCACCATAACCATAACCACCTCCATAACCACCTCCATAACCACCATAATATGGAACAGCTCCATAACCATAACCACCTCCGTAACCACCATAGTATGGGACACCATAACCTCCGTAACCACCATAATATGGAGCAGGGTAGTAACTACTGTAAGCATTATTATTACCATAGCTAGTTGGTCCAACGTAATTGCTTCCATAGCTTGAGTATGGATTTGAGCTAACTGCATTAATTTGATTACTGTAAGCTTGAGTATTTTGAGCATATTGATTGTAATTTCCTCCAGCAACTCCATAATTTTGACCAGCACCACCATTGTAACCATAATTGTTACCATAATTATTGGAAGAAGCACCACCACCATATCCACCATAGTATGGAATTGGAGCTACTGGTGGAACAGCATAACCATAACCACCTCCATAACCACCACCACCACCATAGTAACCACCACCAGAAGTACTTGCAGAATCCTTCTTTTCCTTGTCATCAGATGCATGAACTGCAACTGTTGCAATGAGAAGTGTTGCAATTGTAAATACAATGAATTGTTTAATCATATTTTTTTGAATTGTTGATTCGAATAGTGATGGAAATCGTGGACTTTTATAGTGTTGGAAAGGTTATGGTGAGTAAACATTGAAGGACAATGAACAAATCTCTATTTGGAAAGTTTGTTGATTATCGATTATTACTTTTATACTACATTCTCCAAAAAAGGTTTCGTTTAAAAATGCACAATTACTACAGAAACATTGTCTTTCGTTTTCTTTTCTAAGGCAGTTTGACAAAAATCGAAAGCAATTTCTTGGGAAGTTCTTGCCTTTTCAAATTTTAGTTCTTTGAACAAGTTTTCAACATTTTCATTGGTCAACTTGTCGAATAAACCATCACATGCTATTAAAACACTTCCATGCTTTCCAGAAATATCAATGAATCTAATTTCAGGAGTGGATATAATTACATCAACCTCTAAATTTGGTTTGTTCAAAGTTGTCTTTACAGCTGGTTGTTTGTATTGAAAATCTCCAAACTATTGTTGATGATTAAGAATTTGATTAAGAGTAATCGAGAATAGAACTTACAGTTCTAGAAGGGAGTGTATTCACAACCTTAACTCCAATTTGTTGCATTCTTTCCTTTTCATAATGAGCTTTGTGATCTCTTGACATGACTGTGCATTCACATTGATTATTACTTTCACCAACAAATACCAAAGCTCTGCAATCTCCCAAATTTGCACAATAAACTGACTCACTGGTAAGAAAACAAACATTTGCAGCAGCTCCACAACTTGGTTTGATCTTTGAAAACTTTTGCTTTTCAATAAAGAGTTTTAAATTCAAGTCAACTTGTTCAAATGCTCGGATAAGAGCTTGTTCAATTGTATCCGATTCTTTTAATTTTTCTTTTAAAATTGATTCCAAATTACGAGAAACATATTCAGCAACTTCAATTCCTCCATGCCCATCAATTACGCCAAATAACCCACCACAATAATCATTGTGCACATTTTTTTGTTTTTAAATTGTTCAATGTTCTCTGTTAAAGAGGACATTCCACCAAAGAACAGTCAAAAGTAAGAGAACAATGAAATCTTGGACATTGTGAAGAAAACATGATAGTTTAATGATGAGGGCCTGTATGATGGGAGCTACTTCAAGCTACCAAAATCAGTCCAAAGTAGAGTACAAAATTATTGACTATTGTTGATTGATTTCATGTTGAACTTCATATGTGGCATATTGTAATGCCTTATCGGTTTGTGAAATGGCTGCCAAAACAATTGGCAAGTCACCTCTCAAAGTTTTAGAAGCAAAATAGAGTGTCATGCCATCCCTTTGAACAGCTATCTCTATTAATTGGTTTGAATTGAAAAAATAACTTACCATTTAAAACAACTTCTCTATCATGTCTGAAATGATCTGGTACAAACTCGAGAGCTTTTGGATTAAGCTCGATCATATCTAATATGAATTGTTTTTGGGATTTAATTGACTCGGGAGTATACTTCAATGATCTGGCATCTTGAAAGACAGCTGCTGAAATGACAGTGAGATCTCTTTTAAGGGTTGGTGTGGCATATTGGATAGCTGTTCCCTTTTGATTTACAGCTAAAAATACCGTGTCGACATCGTCCTTCAAAGCATCAGATGCATATTTTAGACAAATGCCTTTAACATTCAATACTTTTGCCATGAATTCTTTGTTTGCTCTTAGTTCTACTCCTGCAAATTGAAGAGCATTCTCAAACACATCACCACAAGTTGTTGCTGCAAGATATGCCAATATTGGGTTCTTCTTCAAAGTAGTACTTGCATATTGAAGAGCCATTGGTCTGTTACGAATGGCCAATTCCACAATATCAAACTCATCTCTCAGTCTTTGAGAAATATGTTGCAATAGGAAACCATTTTGTTTTACAGCAGCCTTAGCAATATTTACATTGTCTTTGAGTGCAGCAGAGCATTCATGAAATGCTGAAGAATTATTTTGAATAGCACAAAGGGCAACCTCTTCATCATCCTTCAATGTATCATTGGCATATCTAAACAAGCTACCGTTCTGAGTTACCATAGCTTTGACTATTGTTTTAAAGTTACAACTACTTGGAATCTCTCTGTATGTATGGAATGAATATGGAAGACTTTCTCTCTGTAAAATGGAACCAATGTTGTAGTGAACATGATAAAAGTGTTTCTTCTTCATCTGAATCCAATTCTTAAAATTTACAATCTCACTATGTTTTGTATGTTTAAACCAGAGAGAGCCATTCTGTTTACACAAGTGTATGAGTGTTGAGCCATCTGAAGTTTCACCAATCTTGACTTGTTCACCTTCATCTCTCCATTCACTAATAGGTAGCAACATGTTTGAAACGTGAAGGAATTTGTTATGCCAACTTGCTCTTCCATCACTCAATTCTATGAGAAAGGTCTTTAAATGATATGGAAGAATAACTTGAAATTTTCTTTCGAGTTGTGTAATGAGTATTGGACTGACAGTGTCTTCGTTCAATGGTTTGAGAAGGCAAGAGTTTTCCAAATTCCATAGTCTGAACAAGTCTCTCTTCTCCACTTGCAAACAAGCTCTGTGAAAATCAATGCTCACCCACTCTGCAATCTTTCTCGAAGAATCTTCCATGAAATTGAATATAATTTCAATAATATCACTTGGTAAATGACAGGATGGAACACAAGCTTGTGGGCTTTCTGGTGATTCGATAATTGATGGAGCACACGAAGTAGATGTTGAATTAATCTCTAAATATTTTGTATGGATATTTTGATGTGAGCATGTTTGATTGTCTGCATGGTGTTTAATTCTCTTCTTTGTCATTGGGAAGCAACTATCAGGAAGCTTGCTATCGAGAGGAGTTATCAAATCATATTCCTTCTGACTATGGTCCAAATCATCCTCATGATGAGTTAATAATTCAGAATTGTGTTGTTCATCATCATAAACCTCTGAACATAATAGATTAACTTGAAAACCAGCTGATGCTCTTATTCTCTTCTTTACCTGTTGATGAGAACGATTGGGGAAAGGAATAATCACTTCGGGTCCTCTTTCATGATCCTTACGGCAATCCGTGAGTGTTAATGCTGTTGAATGATCATCATCTTTAATTGTATCAGTGTACTCTTCTTGTTGGTCAATGATTCTTCTTCCCACCAACAAACCGTGATGCTGCTTCCGTGCTGGTTGTGATGAAGCAGATGCTGTTGTTGTGGAGCCTCTGACAACATTCAAAGAATTGTATGGATTGTTTGTGGACATTTTATTGGAGTCAATTTTCAATAATTACCTCTTGGTTTTTATTGCTTCGTTCAAAGAATAATGGAGTGCTTTGTAAACCAATAAATTGGTACACGGTGTTGTTGTGATGGTGTGGATGGTGGTAATCTGGTAATGAGTGGTTCCTTTATAATGATGATGAATTGTTCAATATGGCACACCTATCAGCTACAAAAGGAAGGTATGAGAGTTTGAAAAGGCGCCAATAAAATTACACAAATCAATATTTACGCTTAAAGACTGTAGTTGATGTATTGAATCGTGAAAAATCATGCAGTGGTAGGCTCATTATTGTATTTAATGTTAAATACATAAATGAAAATGGTAATAGTATTTACAAAATGGAATTTATTAAAAAACAATTTGTGCTCTTATTTGATCTAAAACTGAAAGAATGGCTTGAATTTTCACAATTTGCATCTTTCTTTGGTTTCTAATCCAATTACTTTCTTTGAATTCAATCGAGTCCAGTTCAATTGTTAAATTCATTAATTCACCATCAAATCTTGTAAGTTGTTTCAGTATTTGATTAGAATCAACTACTACTGTTGATGATTTGTTATTTTCTCTATCAGAAACAAATTGATCGACTCGTGACAAAACATTTTCAATTTTGGTTGCAATATCGAACACCTTCACTCCATCATCTCCACCAAATCTTTCTTTCATTTTCTTAAGACGAATACTTTCCTTTTCAATATCTTCTGTTGGTAATTCATATCTACAAGTTGGACAGGTATTATGTTCATTCAACCATGTACTCACACAATCTTTATGGAAAACGTGACCACAAGGAAGTCTTATCAGTTCATCACATTCTTCAAAATCACAAATGCAAACAGCACATGATTGGTCACAGTGTTCACCACATTGTGTCATAATTTGTTTTCGGAGAGGTGACAATTTGTAAGTAGGTAATGATTCTAAAGCATTCTTTTTCGTTGGTGCCTTCTTATTGATTTGATCCTGTTGATATTGTTGGAAGGATTGATTGGCAAAATCTGACATGTTTACATTATCGAACAGATTGGAGAACGGAACATTATTCGAATATTGCATATCATTTGGTGAGAAGAACATTGTTAATGGCACACCATAGAAACAAAATTGTTGGTTTGTTTCTGGTTGCTGACGATGGTGATTACCATCTTGGATAAAAATTGGTAAATTGAATAGAATGTTAAACATTTTCTTTTGTAATATATTTGATCGCTTATTCACAACACCGCTTGTTGTCAATATTAAGATATTAAGACTTTTTTTTCAAGTTGGTTTTTCTTGTTTGTGTTTCGAATGGTCATTTTTAACGTTTTGAAAAATGCGACAAACTATTTTTATGCGCAAAGGATTTTCCTCAGCTCTCGGAATGTGAAGGAAAATCAACTTCCGAACCTCAGATTCCGAAACTTTTATTAAATTGAAGTCAATGGTCTTTTACGCTCACTAACAGTAAAGGACTGTAAAGTTGAATTTGGTTTCTTCTGAGATTATTCAAGAATATTGAGAAACGAAACCTTTTAGAAGGAAAAGCAAGGAGATAATTGTATTATGGATTGTTCTACAATGCTTTCAGAGAGAGATTGTTATTGGAATTGTTTTGGAATTAAAGATGTTGGAAACCTTACTCAATATCCTAAGAAAATCAGCTCCATAAGTTTACAAAAAGTTTGAGGTGGAATTGTTGAGGTTTTCGAGAACTCGTTTGTAGGTCTTGGCAGCTTTTTGATATCCCATATTGGCAGCTTTTTCGAATACTTTAATGGCCTCCATTTGATTTATATCTAAAAAGTAGCCACCTTGATAAAGACAAGCCAGTATATAAATGAAAACAGGAGAATTAGGATTGAATTGACATTGTGCAACGAGAGGTTTCAAAATAGTAAAGGCCAAATCGTCGTATTTTTCTTTCCATGCTAACTTGCCGGTCTTGTAATATGCAAAAGGTATTAAAAAGTTTCCAGTGCATGATTGCTTGTAGTGATAGCTCTGAATACATTCTTCTCATATCCATTTCTTCCCTTCTCATAATAATACCCCTCAATATAGGAGATGTAATATTGAGCATCTTGATAGGTTTTGCCAGTTTTTGAGAAACACTCCATTGCTTAACAGTTTAAATAAACCTATGCTTTTTCTCTCTATAAGATCACTATTTCTCTTAGTGTTTTATATCGTTTCCTCAATGCCCTGAAAAAGAATTTTCAATGAAAATTTACTGTTTGTTTCCAAGTTACAAATTCTGTGGTTTAAGAATGAAATCTTTGAATCTCTCCTTTCGAATATTTGGTTGAGGTTTTGGACATTTGATAATGGATGGTGATTAATTCTGGTTCATTGTCTTGAGCTGTTTGAATGTCAAATTACCAATCACCAATTCAGTCTTCAATGATGAGATGGAGAATCTGAAATGATTTAGACAGGATTGTTTGCTAATTAACCAATAAATTATGATCAAATTGAACTCAGTGGTACTGTAATAGTGAAAGGACTGCAAAGTTTCGTAAATATTGGGGTCATTCTAGAGTTCACGTTGTATTATTTGTGAACAATTTGAATAGTGAGAAACTAATCCTCATCTGGGCCTTTAACATCAGCAGTCCAATTACTCAAATTATCCCTCAATAATTGCAATATTAACGTTATCTCACTTGAAATGTCCTCACCAGATTCGATCAAAATCTCAAGTTCTTTCATAGCTTTTGAAAATGCTGTTTGTGCAATTTCCACAGCTTTTTCACACTCCCCTACAACCTCATATTTAAACACTGCCTGAGACAAAATCATTCCTAATCTAAGGGGATTCAGAATACTCAATTTAGTGGAAAATTCATTTGATATTTCATAACATTCCAATGATTTTCCCTTCCAATCCAGTCCAGAATTTTGATAATCAACTCGTGCAATATTTCTGTACAAGTCTCCTTTTTGTTTCCAATAATAAACACAATCTTCTACTGATTGATCTTCCAATTGTAGAATTTTATCTATTATTTCAATAATTTCAACTGTAATTTCAATACATTTTTCTTGTAAATTTTTCATAAATCGTTCAGTCAACTTGACATTATGAAATTCATTCTTTGTTTCTAGTCTATCTCTTATTGACAATACAACATGATGAGGAGTTGTATAACAAGCAATTACATTCTTATAGGCTACCAACAACAGGTTCCTCTCTTCATCAGTCGGTCGTGGTTGACTAGAGTTGAGAATTTGTAAAATCAAACTCTTTATTTCCACCATCATTTCTGCAAATAATATATTACTAATAGATCTTTGGTAAACTTGTACTCACCCTCATAAAGTTCCGTTTGTTCTAGAAATTTAATAACGAATAATTGATCGGAACGATAGTTAGTGTCAAGTGTTTGTTTTTGTGCCATTTTTTTGTAAAGTATCCAACATTTGACTTGCTGTTCATTCCTTTGCGTGAGTAAGAAAGCAGGATATGCTTTTCTGCCATAGAATTTAAAAAGCTGACCGTTATATTGTTGGCGCCACTTTTACATTCCCGCCTTTTAAAATCGTTGTTTTGTTATTGAAAAAATATTTTATCAAAACACATCAAAGAAATGCAACCACACCAATCCTCTTCTCCATCCTCTACCAACACGATGAACAAGGAGAATGAACATTTTCACTTTCCAACCATGCCTTCCAAGACGCGATCATCTAAAACATCATCACCAACCAACAGCAATACATCACCAACCTCTCAACAAGCCAAACTAAAATCTGGTCAAAAAGTTTTTCCTTTCCATGTGGCTTATGGTATTTCCCCATCACCATCATTATCAACATCATCAAATACACAAAAACCAAGTGGTATTCCTAAAGTTGTGCACAATAAGAAGATTTTCAGCACTCCAAGCTCTGCTAAAAGTACCCAAAGAAAAGCTCTGGGCACTTTGAGTAATCAAAAATCTAATCAACTCTCCAATCTGCAAAATATGCATGCCAACATTACCATTACTCCACCAGAAAAGTTTACTCCTCATCCACCATCACAACCAAGAATTGTTGAAGAAACAAATGAAATGGTTGATGACGTAGCTGTTGATTCACATACTGTTACTAAGGAAGTTCCAGATGCTGAAATGAAGACTACAGAGTCAACCACTGAACAAACTCAATCTACTACAACACAGGAATCATCAACTGGGGCTAAGAAATCTACATGGAAACTCCAAGATTTTGAAATTGGAAACTATCTTGGAAAGGGTAAATTTGGACAAGTATACCTTGCAAGAGAAAAGAGAACAAAATATATTGTAGCATTAAAGGTTCTAGATAAAGAACAATTAAAGAGAGAAGGTGTAGAACATCAAATCAGAAGAGAAATTGAAATTCAATCCCATCTCAGACACAAGAACATTTTGAGATTATATGGCTATTTCTATGATAGGCAAAAGGTATATTTGATTTTGGAATACGCAGCTGGAGGTGAATTATACAAACAATTACAAGAATGTAAACGTTTTTCTGAACCAGAAGCAGCTAGATACATTACAGGACTTGCCAAAGCTCTCAAATATTGTCATGACAGAAATGTCATTCACCGTGATAGTAAGTTTTCAATATTTCCAAGCAAAACAATTAACAAATACTAGTCAAACCTGAGAATTTATTGATGGACTCAAATCATGATGTAAAAATTGCTGATTTTGGTTGGAGTGTTCATGCACCAACCACAAGAAGAACAACACTTTGTGGAACTTTGGATTATTTACCTCCTGAAATGGTTGAAGGAAGAGAACATGATTCAACAGTTGACTTGTGGTGTTTGGGAGTATTGTGTTATGAATTCTTAGTTGGTGAACCACCATTCATGGCTCCAACACAAGAAGAAACATTTAAGAAAATTAAGGATGTTGATTTACGATTCCCACCTTTCGTTTCTATTGATGCTCAAGATTTAATCAGTAGATTACTTGTCAAGGATACTTTGCAAAGAATGTCATTGACAGAATTATTTGAACATCCGTGGATTGTTAATAATTGCCCCGCCCAATAAATTGTTTTTCTTTTTAATTAAATTATTAATAATTTAAAAAAAATGACCACTAGCAAACAGTTTACGTTGCCATCAACGCCTTCTCTGGCATATTTTGAGTGCCTTCTTGATTCTTTTCCGGATGCAATTTTGAATACTATTGTGGATATAACAAAAGGAACAGATTCCAATTTTGATCAATACGAATCTGAAAAATATGTTGTGGTTAACAGAATTATTAAACACTCCGTTAGAGCTGGTAGGTTTACAAAAAACTAATAATTTTAATGTGATTTTAGGATTTCGTATTTTTTCCCACTCTCTTGATAACGAAATGCTAAACACACTAATCCATATTTATAGACCATATCTAGAATCACGACATTCCAAAGCACAATTGGAATCAAGATATTTGATATTTAAGAAAGAAATAGTTTCAGATATTTGGTGTCTGTTAGGTTTTGATAGATTTCTTCAAAATTTACCAATAGAAATAATTCACAAATTGTGTGAAGCTTTTGGATTTACTGAGGATGTAAATGATAAAGAAAGTTTAGAGCTAGCACTTAAAGAGGAGATATTGATTATCGGATTTTGCGAAATTATTCGCAAACAAGAGTTAAAAATTCTTAATGCAGCTCTCACATCTGTTAGAGAAAATTTTAAATCATTATTTGATCAATATCCATTTTTTGAGGATTCGTATTGTGTTTCAGATTATTTTGATGAGCAAGCGTATGCTTTATTCTTTCTTTCATTCAGTTTTCCTCATATAAGAAAGGAATTTATTGATTATATTCAAAACTCTGAGCAAATACTGAAAAAGCTTAATAATAGATCATTGAAGAAAATTCAAGCCCTCTCATTTACCAATGGTCAATCAGAAGAATTGGTAACATCATCTGAAAAGGATGTCCTTCAATTACTTGCAAAAAATCACACAAAGCAAGACAAAAATACAGAGAAGGGTGTCAAGGAAGAAAAAAATACAAAGAAAGAGAAAAATGATAAGAAACAAGAAAAATCAGCGGAGAAGCATGAAAAAGAAAAGAAAGTCAATAATATTAGTGAGCCATCTGTGTCAACTATCCCAACTAAAACCTCCAACAGAAACGATAGTAAACCTTTTGCCTCACCTAATGAAAAGAGTTCAGACGAGGATTCAGAAGAAACCTCAAACGAACCAACCTTTCCATCAAGTAAAGGAAGGGTTAAAATTGAAAAGGGTGTAACAGCAACTGAAATTTACACCAACTATTCAGCCAAAGAGATTTATGATATTTGTAAACTATTGAAAATCAAACTTGCAGGTAACAGTACTGAGCGAACAAGACGAATTGTTAAATTCCTAAATGATGGAATAGTAGAAGCTAAACGTAAGAGAAAACGCAGTGCATCCTCCAAATATGCATCCTCCAAAAAATCAAAATAAATTATTAACACTCCAAATTGATTTACCAACTTTACAAAAAAATGTTAAAACGCCCTGCAGCATCAATTCTAAATTTGAAACGAAGCTTTATCTTCAAATCCCTACCAGCACTTCACTACTCAATTACGAATTTTAAAATGAACTTGCAAATATCAAATCCCAACTTGAACCAATTCATTTCCGAAGAGGTTCCTTCAAGTTCATGCTTACTAGCCAGTGATCTTCACACGAAGCAGCATAATATTAATGATAATAATTTTATTATAAATACAACAACAGCAGAGAGTGATGAACTTCCGAATATTCTTTCAAAATTAAAAAAAATGAAACAATTGATATTTTTGGGTACAAGTTCTGGTGTGCCAACACCTTTGAGAAATGTCAGCAGTTGTGGTTTGCAATTGGATAACGGAGAAGTTTATTTGATTGATTCCGGAGAAGGAACACAACAGCAATTACAAGTATGTTTATAATTTATTGATCATGATGCTAATTGATTGCTATACCAATATATGAAAAGTATTTTGAAATCTGGTAAAATTACAAGAATATTCATTACCCATTTGCATGGTGATCACTGTTATGGATTGCCTGGACTTTTGTGTACATTATCCGGAAATAATCCTGTAACTAGAACTATTCTTCCGATTGTTGGACCTGTTGGATTGAAGAATTTCCTTCGTCAAACACTTTCATTGAGTGATGCCCATTTGAATTTCAGATTGGATATTCATGAAATTGTTCCACCAGAAATGACAGAAGAACAAGTTAAAAAGTATGATGAACAATGCATTGCTCCACTTGCTTGTGAATATGATAGTGAAAATTGTTCAGAACCACCAAAGAGTGCAGGATCTTTTATTTATTTGAATAAGGAAACAAATTCTTACCCAGTTTTTGATTTGACTCAAACTGATGCTGGATTGACTGTTCAAGCTGCACCAATTTTGCATCGAGTTTTCTGTGTTGGGTATGTGTTTACTGAAAATGACAAACCTGGTAAATTGGACATGGAAAAGTGTAAACAACTTGGAGTTCCTAAAGGACCAATGCTTGGAAAAATTAAGAATGGCCAAACAATTACTTTGGATAATGGAACTGTTATCAAACCAGAAGACGTTGTTGGACCAACTATTAAGGGTAAAAAGTTAGTAATGCTTGGAGATACTCATAATCCTGAAGGAATTGCCACAATTGCTAGGGATTGCACTCTTTTGGTTCACGAAAGTACCTTGGAGGATAACATGAAAGAACTTGCAATTGATCGTGGACATTCTGTACCGTCAATGGCTGCTAATTTTGCGATCTCAATCAATGCAGCTCGTTTAATTCTTACCCATTTCTCTGCTCGTTACGTTGACGAAAACAAACCAGAAAGTGAATTACACGAAAACGAAGTATCAGTCTCTCTCTTGAGAAAGCAAGCTCAACAAGTATTTGCCAATGTAGAGTTGGCTTCTGATTTTGCTGTCTTTACCATTTAAAGAATCTAAAATAAAATTAATTTATTCACAAGTTTCATTTCTTTATTTACAATATTTACACTTAGTTGAACTTAATGCTTAGAGAGTTTTGGCCAAATACAAACTCCAGAAGAAACCAATAATGTTGAAGAAGAGTACAACAAGGTCTGGAGGGCTAGAACTCAAAACAACAATAGTAGCAAGTGGCCAAAGCATATAACCTGATTTCAAAGTGGTATAGAAATCACGTTTCAAGTTGGCCAAAGCCTTATCTACCACAAAAGCTCTTGATTCAACAAAGGCCAAAACAACAATATAAAAAGCATTGATGAATGGAGCATAAACAGCTTGATCAATTAAGGTAGGAACCAATGCAAACTTTTCAATGGTTGGGTTGCAAACGATTGGTCTCAACGATTTGATTTCCTTCAAATAATCCATAATATTATCCAAAAAACCATACCAAAAGTGAGAACAAGCAGAGCTGCATCCTCCTGTAATTGTAAAATTAATAACTGAATTCCAATCAATTTCTGTCTTTTTCTTGATAAACTTTTGGCTTACAATATTAGCAATAAAAGTAATAAGAGCAGCTGTAATTGATTTAACTGCGACTGGTGGGTACTTTTCCATTAACATTTTGTAAAAATTCAATATTTTCTTTAATTGATCGGCAAGAGAGTTTGACTTTCTACGAGAAGGATCACCTTTAATAATATTAATTCGGGTTCTCTTTTCTTCTCCTTTACCCTCTGATTTAATATCAATAACATCCGTTTGATCGTCTTGACTCATTTTTTTATTATTAATTTTTAAATAAAAAACCAAAGTACTAGAAGGCGCCAATACGTAATTTCCTTACTAGAAGGTTTTGATTTTCAAACATTTTGACAAGTTGAGTACCTACCTTCTTACAATATTTTCTTTTCCGAAATTACTTTCTTTCTAGCACAAAAGAAGACACAATCATAAACTGTTTGTCTCATGATTTTTCTTGTGTTTCCAAATGATGAAATGTAGGTGTTCTTAATATTGACCTTTTCATTTACAATTTCAAATCCCATTCCCTCCATTACTGATTTAATTTCCTCATAAGTTAATTCAATAGAAAATCCATTATCTCCCATTTCATGATAATGCCACAATAATGGTCCCAAATTAATCCAATATCCTCCCTCTTTCAATGAATGAAATATAGTGTTAAGGTAATCAAAAATATTTTTAGCAGTGTCAATAAAGAAGCAAGTTGCAATACAGTCCCAAGATTCCTTCTGCGATTCATTCTTGTATACGTCCACAAAATCACCAGCAACCATTGAAAAATCTACACCCTCTTTTAATTCTAATCCAGGATGTACATCTGGTATATTGAAAGAATAGAGCTGATCCGTCCTAGAATAGAGATCAGTAAGATGTGTAACGAATGGATAAATTTGAAATTGTTCTATTCTTCTCTGATTGTTTTCTTCAAATATTTTGTAAGGATGATTCAAAATAAAATTACTAGCTAGCAACATTTGAAATGAGAATTCATTACCTTGACTGGCATATCCCAATCTAGCAATTTCCCATGTCAAACGGCCGAGACCAGCTCCAGGAGTGAGCACTCGATACTTGTTAGTTTCTCCAAAAAGAGGAAGTACTCTTTGCAATTCATCGATTATGAGTTGGTAACTTTCATTTCTTTCGAATGCACCTTCTGCACTCCAGTCTCTAGCAAACTGTTTGACAGTTGAAGATACCTTATCATAATCCTCAGATGATAAAATACTTTCAATATCATCATTTCTAAATTGATATGCTGGAATGTCAACCTCCATTACTCTTGGCCTCATATCAAGAGCAATACTTGATGCATCATTACTCTCCAGAGGTTTATCATTAATTTGTTGTTCCGAAAATCCAAGAGAATGAGAGTCCAATATTTTCAATATCAAATTGTCATAATTTTTCTGGATGGCTTCCTTCATTTGTCTGAATTTTTCAAAATGGTCCGGTAATACTGTTTTTACGTCAGTATAGGCTTTACTATTTCCCAAATTTTGATTCCAAACTTGTCTGAAAAATTGAATTTTCCTATCAAAATACTTGAAATAATACTTTTCATATCTTGAGAAGGCTATCAAAACTTTGGAAAAAACAAAATCTTCACTTTCCAAATCCTCTTGCATTAATTCCTCATTCGACATGATAATAGAGCCGGGTATCCATCTCGAATGTTGATTGTGTTCTTCACTTTCCGAACCTTCTGCATGATGGTGAGAATCACAACAATGATGAGACATTTTTTGTTACTTTTCAAACCCATAATCTCCAATATTTTAAAAATAAAAATGATAAAGGAGCTTGCACTGTAATGGGGTCGAGCTTAAGCTGATGATACAATCTTTGCAACCGACTGTTGAAGGACGATACTCTTAGCAATATGGATCAACCATCTGATCAAGAGAAAGAATTTTAATTTTTAAAAAATGATTAAACGGAAGTGTTTGAAGGAGGAGGCTAGCATTGTTTGGAACGAGAGAATAGAAGAAAGAAGATTGCAAATATTGAAAAAACGATTATTGTTGAAGGAACAAATTTTGGAGGAAATTAGAGAAAGTGGGGATGAGGAATTGGAAATGTCGGGAAGTAAAAAGAAAAAGCCTTTGGAAAAAACTATCACAAAGTTTGTTAAAAAGCATAGACTTTTGCCTTTGATGCAAGAGGAGTATTTACTTCCGAATGATGAATTTACTTGTGAAACTGATGACCAAATGCTACGATTAGTATTTGATAAGAATAACTGGAATGAAAATGACTGGTATTTGTTGTATAGGCCACAAGGGAGGAGAGTATTGGTAATATCTAACAATATGTATACATTTGTTGTGGAAATGAAAGCTAAAGAGAATAATTTATTTATCAAAAAATATCTTTCAGTTTTACAAAGTATTGGAGGAAAACGTCAGTCTTTTACAATATTAGATGCTATTTTATACGAAACTAATGAAGAGAAGAAGCTTTATATACTTGATCTAATTGCTTGGAATGGGCATTATTTTAGCTCTAACCCAGCCGAGTTTAGATTTTATTGGCTCACCCAAAAATGGAGGGAGGATCTCAACGACAATATGTACACTAAAGATCAGATAGATATGGAGCTTTGTGAAAGGATTTCCCTCAACGAATTTTTTGCCAATGTTGACAAATACCATCCAAATTATGAAACAGATGGTCTATATCTTTATCATAAGGAAGGGGATTACGTTCATGAGACCTCTCCTTTCTTATTAGTATTTAGAACTTTTAATAATTGCACGTATTTGAAAGAGTTAATGCAATCAGGAATATTCACATTCAAAATGATGTATGAAAAGCATGATTCACTGGCAAGTATTAAAATTGGCCAATTAGAAGTTAAGGTTGGAGTTTTACCTCATATTGAAACTAAATCTGTTGTAAAAGTTAAATTAAGGCTAAAACAAAATGTTATGGTAGATGATGATATTCAATCGGATAATTTTGAAATTATTTCTATTGAAGAGGATCCACTTTTTAAAATAATTGGAAAAGGAGAAGGGGAAAGCTATTGTGATACTTTTGGAAAAGTGCTTTTTTACTTATCTATTCAAAATTTACAAAATGATGCAATGATACTTTAAGCAAACGTTCCTATTTCCATATCCTCACTAACCTCTGACATGTCGATAACATTTGCCATATCATATTGTGAACTCTCTTCTTGAACGGGCACTCCTTCATCAACTTGGGAAATATCTCTCGGAATTGGTAGATTAGCAATTTCAGTCAACCACTTTTCATTATAGAGGAAATATTTTTTCCTCTTAATGATATCTGTCCACTGACCATCACATTCACAAATTATATCAAGCATCATATCAGATGTTGAGGCAATTTGTTCATTCTCGTCTTGATATAACTCTATAATAACCTTGATAATATGGTGCTGACTCATTAAACCTTCCCTTGTTGGTCCAAATAAAAGCATCTTGTAGAATGTGTACATGGTTTGTAAAACTATTTCATCATCTTCTTGTTTTTCAATAAATATATTACATAAGGTAATTATCATTGGAGAATTGGCTACTAAAGCTGCTGATTCATCATCAGAAATTGCATTACCAAGAAGAATAATTGATTCTAACAGAATATCATCATCTTTGTCGCCTTCCACATTGGTTAACGAGTTAACAAGGCTGCTTCTTGTTTTTACCCCCTTTTTCAAGAAATTGAATAAGAAAGCAACCAAATCAAATTGTTTGAATAGCTGAGAAAATGAAATAACATTCGAGTTACTCATATTTCCCAACATACCCAGTAATTCTACAACCAATTCATCATTTTCCGCCTTAGAACAAATACCTAGGATGTCATTTACAAATGGCTTGAATTGAATAGCCAGTTGAGTATGCTGAGAAATATTTCTAATCATCTTGGCTAAGAAAGGATCTCTTGTCCTCACCAATCTCTCCAATAATCTTGTAAGACCATTATTGTGCAAACACATTTTAACAGCCAATTGTTCTTGAAGTGTAACATTGATGGCTAAGGCAATTAATTCCTTGCTGACTCTTGTACCAGGATATTCTGCAACAAATTCCAAAAGAATAAATGGGAGAGTATCAGAGGAAATTCTCAATTTTGAAAATTCTTCATCTTGACTCAATTGATACAACAGCTTTACACAGTATTCAAAGTGGTCTGGGAACCGAAGTAACTCTATGAATTTAGGAACCAAAGGAATGACATCCTTTCTTAATTGAGGATCGAAGGTAACATTGACAATCAATCTCATACTTTCATTCAACAAAATAATGTTGTCATATTGGAAAATATCTTCAAATTTAAACATAAGTCCAGCGTCCAACATTTCCCTTCTGTTTTCTTGGAATATACTAAGTTTCCTCAAAAATGTTACTAGAACACAAAGCAGTTCAGGGTTTTCACTATCTAGAGCATTGACCAAGTTTGGAATCAATCCTCTCTTCTTCATTTTGGATTCTATGTCAATGTTCTCTGCTAAATTCAATAAAATTCTAAAGCAAACATAAAGAAGATTCTCTTGTTTGGTTATCAT
Source organism: Naegleria gruberi (assembly GCF_000004985.1). Taxonomy (NCBI): domain Eukaryota; phylum Heterolobosea; class Eutetramitea; order Acrasida; family Naegleriidae; genus Naegleria; species Naegleria gruberi. Next base: position 425,668 of record NW_003163305.1, read on the forward strand.
ACCTCCAACTTTCTTATTTTCATTCTTATTTTCCTTCTTCTTTAACATTTTTTCTCTTCTTTTTTCCTCATAGGCAATTGCTTCCATCACTACAACTCCAACCTTGAATTTGGTGATTATTTCATGAAATTGAGAAAAATGGGAAAAACTATAAAACACATAGAGTATATTAATCATCAAGTCCATACTCTTTTTTCCTTCCTCCCTCAATGTTCTTCCGAGTAAGTTTAATAATTGTTCTATTTCGTTGTTCCACCTCAACTAATTCCTAATGTTATTTACTTACCATGAGACACTAGGTACTGTAAATTCACTGGATTTTTCGAGAGCATCATTATATAATAAGATGCCTTGACCTTAGGAGTCAAATCACCATGCTCATAAAACATTTCGAGATACCTATCTAGTTGATCGATAGAAATGTATTCCTCTCCCGGGTTGTTGTTTGATGAGGCGCTTTGTACCCTACTCATTTTTTATTGGAAGTACTTGTAATTACTCGTGAATAACTGTTTGGCGGGATTCATCAACAGACATAAGAAATCCAAATTGGTGGTAGTTTAGTTCTTCTTCAGCTCACAATGACCCTCCACAGAGATAACATTCACTCATATTGAGAAGAGAGCAACTTGTAAAAACAGGATGAATGTTTCTCACCCTTCGTTCTACTCATAAACGAACATGCAACACTTATGAAGTTGATTGTATTTCCTTTTGTTGTCAAAAAAGCGCCAAAGTCTACAATAAATAAAACCTTAAAAAAATGAGTGATGGTGATAGCCCTTCCCGAAGACTCAATGCCTTTGGTGGCTCTTCTCCATTAGAAAATGATCAATTCGATGATTTGGATGATACAACAAGGAAAAACAAATGGGATATGAAGAGAAATAATGGAGGTGGAGGCGGTTTTAGTATTCCATCTTTGAATGAAGTAGGTTTTGTGCTTATATTGTTGATAGTTAAAAAACAATAGTCGATAGTAATTCCTTCGATACCGTCGTTGGGAACAATACAACCAACAATATCTAAAAACATTACTAGCATAAATTCCATGCCAGCAAGTGGTTTTAAAATTCCCAATAATACAAACATCAACTTTAATGCTACTAAGGAGCCGCCAAACAAAGAATACAGCGAGTATTTGGCAAAGCTACAACAAAGGAATAGAGAGAAAAAGAGAATGGAGGATGATCCAAGAAAAAGGGAACTTGAGGAAAAAGAAAGAGGATTTAATTTAAATTGGAGTGGAGCTAATAATAACAAAAAAGATAAAACTTTGAAGACTACTACATCAAATGAGGACTTTACCGAACCCACTACAAAAATTAAAATCAGAAGAAGCAGACCAACCGGCTACGCGGACAGAAACCAAATAAAAAGTGAAGAGAAACGTGGTTGGAAACAATCAACAATAGCTATGAAGAAGGAAAATGGAGAAATGGAACGAATAACACCAGAAAAACCTAGTATGTTTGAAGGCGATGATGAGCAAGAGGATGCCTCAGAAATACTCTTCAGAAAGAAAACGAGAGTCACACTCAACAAGGACGACATTGAAGCTCTCAGAAAGAGCCTAAGTTCTTTAGATTGTCCTAATGAAGAGAGTTTAGCTCATTTATCGACAATGGATACCTTAATTGAAAAATTGAAAAGACTGGACCAATCCAAACAGAAATATTTGCTAAAGGTATTAGAAAAATTGGAACAGACAGATAAAACTGTCGAATTAGATGTTTCAGAGGACGAAGAAACTCCTAAAAAAACTGTTCAAACACCTTCAAAACAGCAAAATGATACATACTGCATAAGAATTTTAAGCACTTGGGGACATTCTAGTAACGTTGGTCTTACTGAAATAGAACTTTATTCTTTTGATGAAACAAAAATCGAGATTGTGGATGATCAAGTGAATCTTAAGGGTGGACTTGGTGGAAAAGGAAACATTATGCGATTATTCAATGGAAAGAAAAAGACCACAAACGACCAAAACATGTGGCAAACCTCTTTCCCTACTTTAAGTTATTTAGAAATATTTATAACAATTCCAAGCTTTCTTCCAGTAACAAATATCATTGTTTGGAACTTTAACAAGAGTATTAATGTAAGTAACAATTGTTATTAGGTGATTTCTGACTCGAAAAAGGAAAGTGTTAAAGGAGTGAGAGAAGTTGAAATCCTTAGAAATGATGACCAGGTATGGAAAGGAACTATACAAAGAGGAAATGGAAATAATGCCTTTGATTACTCAACATCTATTCAAGTTATGAGTCCAGAAGAAATGCAAGCAAAAAGATCTTCATTTAAACCACAAAAAATTGAAATTGTGCAAGTGTCACCAATCCCAAAGAAAGAATTCTCACCAGAACCTTCCAACAGTGGTAATGCTATCTCCAGTAAAATGGCTCTTTACGATAGTGAAGAAAGCGAAGAAAGCGAGGAGTCTTCGGAAGAGGAAGATGTTACTTCTTACACTTTAGAAATTGAGGATGATGATGACTTACTCAAGCTCACAGAAGATAGGAGATCAAGCCCTCCAACCGTTCCACCACTCTCTATTTCTTTAAGAGAAGAAACACCAAAGAAGGTTGAAGAGCCTCAAAAGCCATTACATCTTGTTCCAGATGGCCCTAAAGAACAAAAGGATCCAATATGGCTTTCATTGACAAAAAATCAGAAAACACCAAAAGGAAATGTTCTTACTGATGCCCTTAAGAACACGAACCCAGAGAAGTTACCTGTGTGGTTTAGAGAACTGGAGAAAGAGCCAACCCAGGAAAAACCAAGAAAGGTTGCTGATATTGATCTAGAAAAGAAAGAAGAGCCTCCAAAAGAATCTCCAAAAGAAGTTTTAAAAACATCTAGATCAAGAAGCAGTATCGAACAAAAGCCAACTCTTCAAACTGAAAAAAGTGTTGATTCATTACCTATCGTTACTATTGAATCTGGAAGAAAGCAACCTTCGAGATCCAAGAGCAGACCAAAGAGACCTCAAGTAATATATAATCAATCTGGTTACACTGACAAATCTTCTATTACAAACGAAACTTTTGACTCCTTAATGAAATTCAAATATTCTCATTTGGGTCGTCTTAAGCCAAGAGATGAAGAATCAAGCTCTTCTAATGAACCTACAGAAATCAAACCTCCAGTTTGGAAGATTGAAAGAAGGAAAAGCAGTCAAAAACTTATTACTAAGGATGAAGATTTAATATCGCTCCCTGCTTTAGCTCTTTCAAAAGAAAAACAACAACAACCTGAAGTTGACATTATAGAGGAAGAAGAAGACATGGACTTCTTCATTCCAATTTATCCATCTGGTACAAAACTTGTAATCAATATTAAGGAAAGTTGGGGAGATCCCCACTATCTTGGATTGTCAGGTATAGAAATTTTCGATAAGAATGGTAACTTGCTAGTTCTAAATGATGTTTTCGCGCAAGTGAGGGCAAATCCTTCTGATATTAATAGCCTGCCAAATATTTCAAACGATCCAAGAACAATTGATAAGGTTTTCGATGGTGTGAACATGACATGTGATGATTTCCACCAGTGGTTGACACCATTTACTCCAGGAGGAGACCACTTTATATATGTTACCTTAAATGAAAGGACTACAATATCTATGATCAGATTTTGGAATTACAACAAATCAAGAATCCACTCTTATAGAGGTGCAAGATATTTAGAAATTTTCCTGGATGATAAGCCTATTTTCAAAGGCGAAATTAAACCTTCCCCAGGCTATTTGTCATCAGTTGAAGCTGGTTCAGAGAGTATTCTCTTCACCACTGAAACTGAGATTCTTGAAAGAATCGATAGATATGATCAAGAAGTTTATGCCAACCTTCCAACAGAACCTGAAGTTATCAATAATTGTGAAAGACCAAAAACAGCCAGTAAGGATGTAATGGATACAAGCTTTAATCCTATTGAACATTTTTCTAATATGGATCCATCCGAGAGACCACTCACTAGCGCCCTTCCGCCTAAAGAGCAACATTTCAATAACAATAATGGTCTTGTAAGAGGTCAAAAAATAAGAATTATTTTAGAAAGCTCATGGGGTGATCTGTTCTACATAGGGCTAACCGGTATTGAGGTTCTTGGGAAGGATGAAAAACTTATTAAGGTAACAACTGAGCAGTTGAGCGCAAAGCCTAGAGATATGAACGAAGTCGCTGGCCACTCTGGAGACTACAGAACCTTGGATAAATTAGTGGATGGTCTCAACGTTACCACTGATGACAGGCACATGTGGATGGTACCAGTTACTTTATTTAAAGAACGTCCTTATATAGAAATCGATTTAAGAAAGGAAACTGAAATTTCTGGACTCAGATTTTTCAATTATAATAAGAACCTTGAAGATACTTTTAGAGGAGTTAAGAAAATTTCAATCTTATTAGATGACAAACCATTGCTAGACAATGAAGAGAGCTGTTTTATCCTTAAAAAAGCTCCTGGTAACACTAACTTTGATTTTGGTCATACTATTTTGTTCTCAGAAACTGGAACAACCTCTAACAGAAACTCTTTAGAAAATATGACGTCAAAATCAAAAGAAAACTCGGCTAGAGGTAGCTCCCTCAGAAACAGCTCTTTACTAAATGAAGGTATTCAGCAAGCTATCCTCAAGGCACAATCAATGCAAAATCTCCAACCGCCTCGTCAAGACTACCAAACGGCATTGCTTCCATGTGCCTATACTTTCAAGTTCCATTTGATTTCTTCTCTTGGCGATCCTTACTATGTTGGATTAAATGGAATCGAGCTATTTGATGCCAGACACGAGAGAATTCCTCTCACAGTTGCCAATATACAAGCAAGCCCATACAGTGTCTCGAAAGATGATGTCAGAACTCCTGACAAACTTCTTGACGGTGTCAATAACACTTGGAATGATAGCCATATGTGGTTGACTTTAATAGAACCTGGTCAAGATAATTATTTGTACATTACATTTGAGGAACCTATTGCTGTGTCTTTTATTAAGATTTGGAATTATAGTAAAACTCCCAGCAGAGGTGTAGAAGAGTTAATTGTTTATGCGGACGATGTAATTATTTATAAGGGATTTTTAAGAATGGCCCCTGCAATTAACGATCTTAATATTGACCTTAAGAAAGATTTTGCTCAATCCATACTATTTACAAATGACCCAACCATTTGCCAGCGAGAAAAGAAAAGAATTTATTCGAGAACTCTTGACGATCAAGATGTAAAGTATTACAATGAAAAACAATTGGTTAAACCAGCAACTCAACAACAATTACCTCCACAATATCATGTTAAACCCCCTTCACGAGAATACTACCCTTCAACAAGACCTACAACATCCGTTGTCAATAAATAAACCTTTTTAATTTACAATATTTACAATGTGTACAAATAATTAATCTGCTTCATCATCAGAAAGTTCACTATCTCTGGATAAATCCATTTGATCATTTTCCTCTCTCACTAAGTGGCAATTCATAACATCAAGAATTGCAGGGAAATCAACTTTTTCTTGGAGTCTCTTTTGAGAAAACATTAAAATCTTTAAAAGAAGTTGAAGTTTTGGTGTTGCTTCCAACTGTTGACTTTTCAATATTGCTGAATTCAATTCACTTGCTGTTTTCTGCCTTTGACCATTTCCTAAAAGGCTCGAATATGGGCAAGACTTTTGATCCTCAAATGCCAATAAGCTCATTACTTTTTCGACCTCCTGTAAAAACTCTGAATTATCCTCTACAAGAGGTACTAATTCTTCCTGGGCGAATCTTGTTTACAAATTGTTACAATCCATTACAATGATATTCTTACCTTAATGCATCATCTATTTTTCCACTCCTTATTAATTCAATCAATTGTTGTTGTTTCAGTTTGAAGAATAACTCTGGAGATGAATCGAGAATTTGTGGGTTCAGCATATTGACTTCTCCAATTGCTCCGATAATATCTCCCTCAATAACCTTCTTCCTAATTGTTACTCGTTCTCCAATTCCATTTGTATTAGTTTCATTTGTATCTTTGTTAACAAAGTATTGCATTATTATGCTTTCATTGTCAATTATACCTACCATCATTCTTCAAGCCTGATTCTTGTTGAAAAACTTGAGCAGCCTCTTTATAACCCTCCACAACCAAATAATTCAAAACAAGAGAATCCAAATCACTGAAATTATATTGATCACACTCTTAAAATAAATCATTAAAATTACCTTCTATTGATTTTAATTTGCGCCAACTTATCTTCCCACTCATTCCGATCAATAATTGATTTTTGAAAGGCTCTAACTGCTGGTTTAGACATTTTTTTATTTTTAATCTTCTTAATTTAGATTCATTGTAAAGAATCATAAATTGTTGCCTTACTTTTCTCAGTATTTGTAAGTAGGTTGAATTGGTTCTTCACTCTTTGTTTTATTTATTACAATGAAAGCAACCTATAGAAAATCATATATTCTGTTGTAACTTCTATTTCATTAAATATCTCACTCAAACTCCTCTTTGTTTTTATCAAAGGTTGTCTAAATGAGCTCTTATTCTTGAAGAAAATACTCTTCCGCCCCTAACAAACAATACACAATCTAAACATTCACTATTATTAATTAATAAATAGCTAAATAATTATTCTCTGATGGTTTCTGTTGATGAGATGATGACAATAATAATTGAACCAAATTTTTATTGATTCAAAAAAAATGAGCAACAATTCATCATCTAAAAATTTCCAACAAAACACAAAATTGTTGAATAAATCTCAGCACTTGATAAAGAGTTTTCACATTTCTCCTTTCATTTCGCTAGTATATAAGAATGATATTGGAGATAATATACAACGTGTAGCTTTTTCTAATGTATCACAACAATTCTATATTTGTTGTGCTGATAGTAAAATTAATATAGTTGAATATGCAACAGGAGAAAGATTATATACTATCGAAGCCGATTCAAATGTTACTTGTCTTTCATTAAGTTCGGATGATAGATTCCTTGCTGTTAGTTGTAAGAGTGGACAAGTTACAATTTATAGTATGAAGCAACAAAAGGCTTTGAAAACTTTCCGAGTTGGTGTTTCTTCACCTGTTATTCAATTAGCCTACTCTCCTGATGATGCCTTTTTAGCTATGGCTCATGGTGATGGTAGTATTGATATTTATTATACTCCTACAACTCAAGATGAATCAACAGGACAACCTGCTTTACTTAAATTATTATTTACAATTAAGAAACATCATCAAGGACAAATACATTTAATGAAATGGATTGATAATTTATGGTTAGCATCAAGTGGTTTGGATGGAGCTAAAGTAATGCAAATAGGAAATGAAGAAGATGAAAGTCGTCCATATAAAATTATTGCAAGTATTCATGATAATAGAAATGATATTAGAGATGTTACTTTATTGAAGGAACATGATACTGAAGATAATACTAAACCAATTTATTTAATGACTGCTGGACATGGTTCTTTATATCAATTTAAATGGAATGAAAAGAATTCTACATTCAATTTATCTAACACAATTCCTATCAAACATTATTTCTCAAGTATGATTGAAATAACTTCTACTGAAAATGATTCATTTACTCTTATTGCCAGTACTCCTGTTAAGAAAAAGAATAATTTGGTGAGGATAACAGTTAAGAAACCACAAGTTTCTGATAAAAAGAAGAAGAAGGACGAAGATGATGACGATGATGCTGTTAAAATTGAATATATTCCTGAAAAATCACTTGTTGGTCTTTCGCAATTATTCAAATTATCTGATTCTGAAATTTTTGCTATTACCATTGATTCAAATTTTGCAATTTTCAAGAGAAAGGAGAATGAAGCAAATGGTGATGAATCTGCTAAAGCTAAACTCAAGAAGAAACTTTCAAAGAAGGAAGATGTTACAGAAGTTGCCTCTAAAGGAGTTTTGTTTGAAAAAGTTGGTCAAAGATTGGGATTCAACGATGATGTCTTGGATATGTCATTGTTCTCATCTAGAAATATGTTGGCCGTCGCTACAAATTCTGAGAATGTTACCTTGTTGAATTTGAGTGATGCCAATCAAGATCCAATTGAAGTTTCTGGACACTCTGAAATGATCTTGTCTCTTGATCGCTCAAAGGATAAGGATCAACGTTATTTGGTCACTGGTTCTAAGGATAAATCTATTAGAGTTTGGGATGTCTCTAAATACGGAAATACACAAGGAGAAGAACATGTCACCCCTGTTTCTGTTGGTACAAGCCACTTGACCGGTGTTACTGCTGTCTGTGTTTCTAACCACAAACGAAAGCTCAAAGATTCTAAGGAAGAAGATTTCTTCATTTACTCTGCATCAGATGATGGTGTTCTTAAAAAGTGGAAATTATCTGATTGTAGCTTGTTAGGTACAAACTCTGAAAGCCACAAAAAGACTGTCAGTGAAATTTCAGTTTCACCTGATGATTCAATGATTGCCACTGCTAGTGCTGATAAGACTGCTAAAGTTTTTGATACTTCTGATTTGTCTAAGGTTCTCTTTGAATTCCCTCACAAGAAAGCAGTGTGGTGTGTCAAGTTCTCACCTGTTGATAAAGTTATTGCTACTGGTTGCAGTGATAACATGATTAGAATTTGGTCTTTAAAGACTGGTAACTGTGTTAAAGTTTTGGAAGGTCATGATCAATCAATTCTCAAGATGCAATTCTTGAATAATGGTGCTCAATTGGTTTCTGCAGATGCCAATGGTGTTGTAAGATTGTGGGTTATTAAGACTGGTGAATGCATTAAAGTTTTTGGTGATGCTCACACTGACAGAATTTGGGCTGTTTCTGTAGATCAAAAGACCAATCAATTGATTACTGGTGGTGAAGATTCCAGAATTAATATTTGGCATGATAACACTGAAGAAATTAAGGAAGAACAAAGAGAAGATGTAAATTTGTCAGTTATTCAAGATCAAGAATTGAGGAATTTGGAAAGACAAGGTAAAATGAAGGATGTCCTTAGAAAAGCCATTGAATTGGATAGACCAAAGCTCACCTATACAACCATTGAAAAACTTGTCAAGACTGATGAGAAGACTGTCTTGGAAGGTTTGATTATGGAATTACCAAAGATTCACCTTATGCACCTATTCCAATACTGTATTGATTGGAACTCTAACTCAAAGTTTTGTCAAATTGCTCAACTTGTTTTAAAGATAATGTTTGACCTTGTAGAACCATCTTTCATTGATATTGCCTATGAAAAATCAGTAGATGCTTTGTCATTGTACAGTCAGAGACACTTAAAGAGAATAACTTATTTAGAACAAAAGAGTTTCATTTTAGAACATGCATTGAATCAAATGAATGCCTTAACGCCAATCGAAAATTCATCCAATGTTGAAACTTTGAAGAGTATGCCATCAAAGAAGAGAAAGGAAATTGATACATCAAAGGTTGTTCAAGAACCAATTCAGTTCAAGACTGTTGAAGTTGTTGATGAAGATGTAGAATTTTCAGACCAAGAAGGAGAATTTGATGAAGATGGTGAAGAGGAAACATTCGAACCATCTACAAAAAAGCAAAAAAATTAAAATGTTAAAATTCTTTAATTAGTTGTGGTTGGTGTCTTTTCAGCTTCATCATCAATTGAGTTGAAGGTATTTGATGTTTCAGAATTATGAACCAAGAAAGTACGAGCATTACGGAAAGTACTACCATCCTTGATGGAAAGCTTATTGTGCTTATATTGAACAATAACACCTTCTCCAAAGTGCAAAATCCACTTGAAACGGTCACAAATGTGAATTCTATCAGCATGATTGTTTGAATTCTTGTTCCAGACTTGTAAAACGTCTTCCTTAGTTCTCAAACTCAAAACACAACCAACAACATTACCAGTTTCTATTTAAGGAAGGGTGATGAATTAAAATGAATATGAGTAACAATACATACCAAATTGTTCACAAATAGTAGAGAAAACGAGTTGTTCCCACAATCTATCACAGAAAGTTGATGTTTGACCATTTTCACCCTTTCTAATTTTGACCATCCAACATCCACCTAATTATTATTAAATTATTATTATTAAATTTTTAATAAACGTAATGCGGAAATGTATACAAACCTTGAGGGAAACTATTTAAAATTAATAATTAAATATAATTAAATACATACGATTCCCACATTGGTACTACTTCATGTCTGAACAATGAAATATTACTATTCTTTGGCAATTTGCTTGGCTTTTGGAGGTAAGAATAAACTTTGCAGAATTCATCAATTGATGAAACGGTGGCAAGTTTAGTCAAACAATCACGGTATTGACTTCCATCCTTTTCCTTTTCATGATGTTCTTGATGATGATGTCCTTCTTTATCTACTTTAGTATTAGCATACCAAAAAGTCCATTTAGTTTCAAGTGGAAATCCTTTAGCTTTTAATTGTTCATCGCTATCATATGATTGAGACTTGGTCTTTTTAGCTGGTTGAGGAACTTCAAAAACAGTCTCGGAAACAACTTCTTGTTGAGATGTAGACATTTTTTTATTAATTTTTGTTCTTCTTTTCACCTTTTCACCACAGAAGCCTTCTTCCTAGCATAACAGGATATCAAAAGAGATTTGCACAAGCCATGTATTGTCTCATGGAGGCGAGAGTTGTTATTTGTTCTTTGACACTACTCCGATATTTATCTCTAACAATTGATGATTGAGTGGAAGAGAATTTATTAAGAATGTTCACCTACTAACAACATTCCACGTGACTTCCTTCAAATGAATTCAAAGGAATTGCAGATTTAAGATAATTTATAGAGCTAATTGCAGCAAAAGAATCAACCTTTCTTATTAATTTTATTAGAAATAGGCAAAGAAGAAGGTAACAACAATTAAAATGTAAACAATAACCAATGCAGAACCTTGGAAGTAATTTGTTTTACCATCCAAACAAACAAAGTTCAAAACCAAAACACCAAAGAAAATTGCAATCAAATTAATTTGAGGGAACATTAAATTGAAAATTCTCAACTCATCACCACTGAATAATAAAGCACTCACCAATACAAGTACTGGCATTTGAATTAGTGCAATTTGGATTGAGGCAGAGTTACCAATTTCCAAAGCAAGTGAAATATTATTTTGTAAAGCAAATTGAATGGCATTTACAAATTCAGCACAACTTGGCACAATACTTAAAAAAGTTAAGCCAGCAAACATTGGATTAACACCAATCATATCAAATGCTGGTTCTAATGAGGCTGTCATTACTTCAGCCACTAGGGAATAAACAATTGTACATAACACTAAAATACCAACACACAACCAAATTGGCCATACAGCACCAATTTCTTCCTCTTCTTGGTGATTGACATGATCTTCCTTATTCTCAGGAACTGGTGGTCTTTCAATCAAATAACGATGGGTTTTTAAGGAGAAAATCAATCCAATCAGATAGGCAATAGGTAAGATAGCAGAAACTGTATAAGCTAATGGTAAAGCTTGTCTTGTATAGACTGGATCTGTCAACATATCCTTTTGTACATATACACAACTATCACAAACTAATCCATATCCTTGTGTAGTATTCACATTGGATCCGTTTATATTACCAACAATTGGTAATTTCAATCCTTGAGTTTCATTGACATTAATTGCTGCATTCACACAGACACCACATTTCAATTCATAATGACCTGAATACAATTGATAGAATAATGAAGGTAACAATGCTGCAACTACACTCACCAATAATAGAGCACTTGAAACACTAGCAGCTTGTTTGTTAAAGAATTGTTGCTTAAACTTGAGACCTCCTAGGACCATGGCTAGACCAGGCACTAATAAGATAGTAAGTAATAAAGCTCCAGTTATGGCACTGACAACTACATCATGTAAATTCTTAGATAAGGCTAAAATATATAAAATCATTTCAATAATACTTCCACATATCGAGTTCAAAAGAGCACCAATAAGGAAATTAGTTTGGGCTGAAATGGCAGCAATAGCCTTACCAATCAAATATGATAATGGAACTGTTGAAATCAAACAGAATGGGAATATCAAGACGGAATATTTTGTTACAAATTCTTCACCAAATGCATAACCCAATACTATAGAAACTAAACTGAAAGGTAACATGTTAAATAAAATGACATTGAGTCCAAAAACATTGTGTTTGTAGTAATAAATATTAGTGGCTTGAATTGTACATAATATGACATCAGAAGTAACCTTAGGTGGATATTCATTACTGACATTTAAACTTAAGAAATGTCTGTACAAAAATTTGATACCTTCAAAATGAATCTTACTAGTTGGAATACCAACAATTGAAAACCAACTCATTAATGAAACCATCAAGTGAGAAAATAAAAGTATTGGAGCAATCAATAACCAAATAAGATAGGAAATGACATCTAGGACAGTATATCTTTGATACCATTTCAATTTGGAGTCATCATTGTAATAGTCTACATTTTCTGCAATTGGAACTTGTTCAGCATTCAAAAGAGGACTTGACTCAGTCCTTCTACTAGTTTTTACAACCTTCACACGTTCAACATATTTACCAAATGGATATAAATAATAAAAGGAAAATTTGAAACATTTCAAACCATATGGAATTGTAAAAATTGCTAAACAAGACAAAACTCCAACCATTAAATATGTTAAAAACATCCACCAACCAATAAATATCACATAGAGTACATTTCCAATACTCAAAAAGCTCTTTTTCTCAAAACTAGATAAACTCCTGTCATTCCACATATGCAACTGTTTAACTTTATCACTTCTTTCCTCAAATTTTCTTTCACCTAACATTCCCTTCCATGGTTTAAATCCAAACAAGTAATTTTGATAATTCTTAGTAGTATCAATCTTATTAGAGGCACGTTCCACAACCACGGGATGAGCATTCTCTGCATTGACCTCACTATTTCCAGAAAATGAAGAATCAGGCAACAATTTACGTTGTCTCATTCCATCGTCATTGGTTGTTGGGGAGAGTATGATTTGGTCATCATCGATTGGTTCTTCCAAAGACTTCATTTTGCATTGTGTCTTGGTGTATTTGTATTGATGAGTCTTCTTGTAACAGACTCGGAAATGGTTCATCTTCTTCACTAGGATGCATCTTTAATTTGCTATTATATGTTTAATATATGAAAGGATATTTAGCATTGATAACAACAAGGTTATCCTAACAGTCTCTAAACTTGGTGATGATTCAATCAAGGGATAACAGTAGCGACTGTTGGAGTTTTTTTTGTTATTTTCGTTAATTAACTTTTTCACCAATTTTGAAAGCAACCAAACACACATGTAGTTCATGCTATTCAATCCTTTGAGTGGAGCCATTCATTCATCACACTGGCCAACACAAGTTGTGTTACTGACTTTACACTGCTCTTCGTACTTCAATAAAGGGCATTGTAATGATTGGCAGCGTTCTTCGATTAAGCAAACGCGCAATGATTCGATGCTTTAGAATTTATAGTATCGTTACTAAAACAAACATTTACACCAAGTTTGTTAATTGCATTTTGTTTGTTTTTTTAAAATTTTCAATTATTACAATTTTAATGTTATTCAGACTCGTGATTGACTAAATTGCCGTAGATGGTGATCTACAGATACTTCAGTAATTATTGAGGAATTTAAAGTGCCATATAGGTTTGTCATAATTTAGAAATTTTTTTTTTGTTGTTAAAACAGTCGAAAATGAGAAGGAATTTTTTAGAGATTGAGTATGTCCAATTTCTTCCTTTAGTCTACTTCCAAGTATTGAGAACGAATGAACAAAATATTAAGGATATTAATAAGTTGTCATATTTAGTTTTCATTCATTTCTCAACTTTGCAGAAGAGAGTTGGAATGCTTGATTATTGTCTTTGTAACCAACCAATATCTGGCTTGGTGTCTTGCTTGCCAACTGCCAATTCAAACAATTCTAAAACTCATTTTCTCAGATATTACAACTTCCAGTTCAAAAAATAATTAGTAAATTTTGAACAACAAAAAAAACTAATCACAACATGGCCCGTACTAAACAAACAGCACGTAAGATGCCACCAAAGGAATCCTACAAGAAGAGAAAAGATAATAATTGGCAAGTAGAAGAAAATTCCGAACCAAAGAAAAGAAAAATTGTCAACTTATTAAATCAAATATTTCCTTCCGATTTGATAATAATTACCAAATCGGAAAGTAATGATGAAAGTTTTTCAGTAGCAGAACATAATCAGCCTTCCACTCCAAATCTATCGATTAAATTGAATGAACATGTTTGTAGTGAGAGATGTTTTGCTTGGTTGACAAAAGTCAATTGGACCAATTATTTCAAACATGATTATCCAGTTCCAATATCTTTTTATGATAATATTAAAGATATGACAATATTTGCACCAAGTCCTGAACAGATTGATATTGATTATGCACAACACATTCTAAAACAAGTTGTATCAAAACAAGATGAATTTTCAGTTTCAATCTTCAAAGTTGAAATGGAAACTGATATAGATTCAGATCAGATAATACAATCAGTAACCTATGAATATAGAACATGTGGAATCAAATGCTATTACACGAGAGCAAAAGATTTTGCAAAGGAAGTTGTTATGATTTTTATTGACACTGAGAAATACTTGTGTTTTGGACATTATTATAATTTTCCCTATTTTACAATTCCATATGTTAATCATGGAAAAGAAGAAGATAATTCAATTAATTTGTGTGAAGAGGAATTCATTCAGTCAATCACCAATCCAGAAGGTCACCAAATTGAAACTCCAATTTTACTTCCACTATCAAAAGTATTGGAAAATGCACAGGATTTTCTTGCTCAACTATTTGATTTGGAAAATTAAATTATCTCATTCAATGTATTTCAATTCTTATTTTGCTTCACCTTCAAATATTTAAATATTTTAATTTATTAAATTAAAAAAATTAAAAATACAAAAAAATGGCCAGAAATCAAGAAAAGGCCCAATCCATGCTGAATCGTTGGACCAATTTTAGGATTGGTAACGAATTCACAGAGAAGAAAAGGCCTCCTCATCCATCATTTTCTAAAACTTTAAACGCTAGTGAACATTGGCGAAGAAATGTGTTGAAGGAAATTGCTGAAAAGGTGACGATCATACAAAATGCTTCTCTAGGTGAACATCGTATCCGAGATTTAAACGATGAAATTAATAGATTAATACAAGAAAAAGCCGATTGGGAAAAAAGAATTATTGAATTAGGAGGAATTGATTATAGTAAACAAGATATTAAATTATATGATGATAATGGACAAATAATAGAAATTGGTGAAGGATATAAATATTTTGGAGCGGCGCGAGAACTACCTGGTATAAAAGAATTATTATTTGAAAAACAAAAATCATCAGAAAAACAACAGAAAAACAAATTTAATGAACTTTACAAAGGAATTGATTCTTTTTATTATGGATACAATGAAGATGAGGATGAACCTGATTTGCTTGCTGCAGAAGAAAAAGCAGAAGAGGAGCTTAGAAAGGAGTTTTATCAACGTTATTTAAAAGCTGTGGAAATTAAAAAGAAAAAGATGGGAGGTGGTGGAATTCAAAATGTCACAAGACAAACTATGGAAGCAAAATCATTTGGAGTGTTAAATGAAGAAGAAAAGAAAACCTTTGTATATAATGTACAACTACCAACACAGGATGTTATTGAACAAGCACTGTTAGAAAAGAAGAAGCAAGATTTATTGAAAGAACTAGGAGAATTTTAATTTATTAAAAAGCTAAACTTGTGTTAGAATTATTACTACTAGTATTACTTGCTGCAATACCATCTTGTGGTTCTGAATAGTTTGGTAAAATCGGTACTGCATGGGATTGTCTGATCATTTCCTCATTAAGACGTTGTAGAGCTGATGTATTAACATGCTCTGGGAATGAGAATGAATCCAAAACAGATGATCCCAATAAATGATTACTTGGACTTGCCAATGAAGAATCTGTTTGATTCATAGAACCTATTGCTGGAGGTGTTCCAGTCGATGTGGAATGGAAGCTCATACTTCTTTGGTAGGGAGGTGATCTTCCAGCTGCTCTCAAATCTCTCATACTATGAGAGGATGAAAGTGGTGGAGTTCTGCCAACAGAAATACCAAGATCAGTTTGTTCTGTCAAACATTCACTAGAATCATCAATATCAGAAAGGCACTTGTTTTCCATTGATTCTCTAAAGTGCATAGGGAATGCTTCCTCTCTTGGCTTGAATTTTGAGGTATCAGTCATATCTTTAACTCCAGGTAACACACCTACAGGTTCTTTCAATACTTTATCCCAATCCACTCCACTCATAAATGGGTGTTCCTTTGCTGTTACTTCATTTAGACGAGTTTCTGGATTTGGATCTAAGAGTCTATCTACAAAATTCAACACTCCACTAGCTACAATCTCTGGAGGTAAGAGTCTTTCATCAACCCAATTAATTCTTCTTGATAGAATATTATCAAAAATATATTCAGGAGTATCATCATTAAATGGTGGACAACCAAACAATAGCTCAAATACAATACATCCCAAACTCCAATAATCGACAGCTTCTGTATGTGGCATACCCAATAAAAGTTCAGGAGCCAAATAGTCAGGAGTACCTCTAACTTGAATTTCAGATTCTTCTATTTCATCTTGTCTTGCAAGAGCATCCATTGATTGTTTGCTCAATGTTTGTTCATCTTCTCTGTCAAGAACACCAATTTCACTCAAACCAAAGTCTGTTAATTTCAAGTGACCACACTTATCAATAAGCATGTTATCTGGTTTCAAATCTCTGTGTACAATCTTATTGTGATGTAAATCAGATAAAGCTAAAATACTTTCGGCGGCAATATGTCTAACTACATCTATATCAAATGCTTCTCCATTTTCTAACTTTTCTGCTAACAAACAATCTAAACTACCACCTGGACAATATTCCATAACAATATAGAGATATCTTTTACCAGCAAAGGAGTAGTAAAAATTAACAATAAATGGAGATTGCTCATTATTTTCCATTAGTACTTTCATGATAGTTCTTTCAGCCAATAGATCTGGCTCATTTGTGAGAGTTTTACCAACGTTCTTGTGATTATAGAGATATTGTTTCTTGATTACCTTAATAGCATAAATGTCTTTAGTTGACTTCTTTCTTGCCAAGTAAACCCTACCATAAGCACCTCTTGAAATTGGTTTAATGATCTCAAAATCAGAAATCTTAATTTTTGGCATTTTCTTAATATTTTGCTTCTCTTCATGAAGTAATGCAGTACATTTTCCTTCAATAACATCCATTAATCTTTTGGCGTATACAGAAACTCTATAGTTATTACCAGAGAAATTATCATCCTTATGTTCCTCTATTACTGTGGAAAGTACTCCAATAACTTCTTGCAATTGACTTCTATCGTTACTCTTCTCTGCCTTCTTGGCTAATTTGAAAAGTTTGTAGAGTGAACTTGATTTTTTCTTCTTGATTGATTTTTCAATACCTCTACGAATGTTTTTCAATTTTTCAAAGGCACTAACATTTTGCATTTCAATCTTGTGTTTAACAGCACAAGTAGCACTGTGTTCTGCTAATTTAGTACTTGGTACCAATTCCTCACAAATTCTACATAAAATTTCAATAACAGTTTCTTCCTTCTTTGGCTTTGGTTGTTTCTTCAACTCTGTTGGTGTATTATTTGTAGACTTGGATTTAGTACCAGTGGTATTGACTGACAAAAGGTTAGGATCCTCCTTCTTGGAAAATAGTGTTTTGAACTTGGAAAAGAAAGAATCTGAGAATTTTTTCTTTTCTGAGGTTGGTGTTACAGGAGTGTGAGGAATATCTTTGTTTGGTGTGGTTGCGTGTGCAGTAGCTGAAGAAGTTGATCTAGGAGAGCTTGCAGGTGAGTCATAATCACTAGATTCCCCAGTATGTTCAGGTTTAGATGAAGAACTAACACTCGATCTTCTTGGAGAAACGCTCGTTGAACTGGTATCCTCATCGTCTGTTGAAGGTTTAAGGAAGGGTAATTTTGGATTAGGTTTTAAATTATCTTGTGATTCTGAACTGTCATAGTCAAATCTATCTCTAGATGATTCTGGTTCAACAACAGCCATTGACCTGAATCTTTGTCTTTGCCTAACTTCTTCCTTCTCTTTTTCTCTTATTTCTTCTTCAGCTAAATGCTTCTTATACAATTCCAAAACTCTGTTAACTCTACTATAAATAAATATGAGCTTTTTGGCTTGTTTCATAATTTCGAATTGTCTTCCAAGAGCCTGTACATCTATATTTGAGCCAGCAGTTGCAATTAAAGAACCAGGTGTTGTTGGGGTAGTTGAGAGCACATGCATTGAGGGAGAGTTACTCTGATGAGTCAAATTGGTATAGTTACCGACACAAGTTTGTAAAATGGTTTGTAATTCTCTCATAAAATCTGTTTTACAAAGATCATCAACTGTTTTAGAGCCTAAAATCTCCCTTGCTATGGCCTCAACTTGTTGTAACTCTGGACATGAAAATTCAACTTCCTTTAATTCCCATAAAAATGTTTTCAAATCTCTATTCATCTTATGTTGGATTACATTAGCTCGTTCTTTCAAAACATTTCCAACTTTGTCAAATGATGAATTCAAATCTACACTCAAAGCTCTGTCTCTCGTATTTGCTATAAATAATCTCGGTGAATTTCTATCATTAATTGAAAAAGATGCACTTGCTGCAGCAAACACTGATGCTTGCTTTAGAAGTGGTGATTTTTTCGCTAATTGTGGACTTTCCTCATCCAATTCATTGAGATCATCACCAAAACAGTCATCCTTTCTCATATCCCATTTTGGATCCACATTATGTCTCACAAATGATGAAGCAAGAAGTCTATTTGAATGAAAAACACTTTGTGCTCTCTTCAGTGGAGGTGGTTGAAAACCAGCATGAACACTTTGTCCTCTATTTCTATTATATCCACCACTATAAGAACTGTTATTTTGTGTAGCACTAATCGGTGAGAAATTTCCAGTGTATGATGAACTGATCTGTGGTTGAAATACTCCAGAGTAATTACTACTTCCAGAACTTCCAGAACTGTTTCCTTCATTATTGTGAGTCATACTTAAATGTGATATTGTAATAGCACTTGTTGATTGATATGGATTCACTGGTGTTGTTGGTGTGGGTGATTGATTTTGTGACATCTTTGGTAATTGAACCAAAGGAAAGTTGTATCCAAGTAAATTATTTAAAGAAGTGCTGTGTCCTCTATTTCTCGAAGGTAAACTTTTAATACTATTCAATCAATTAGTGTTAAACAAATTAATTAAATACATACGCGAAATCAGAATAATTATGATATAATACAGTTGGTGATATTGGTGGTGATTGTTGTGGTGGTACTGCTCGTTTAGCTACTTGTGACTTATTTTGTGGAGTGGCATCATTGGTGGTCGTGTTTTGTTGTTGTGTTTGTGGTTGAGTATGGGTAGTATCAATTTGGGGAAGTGATTTCGCCTTCTTATCTAAAGGCTTTTGTTGATTATTTTCGTTTTTAGGTGATTTTGGTGTTTCTTGTTGCTGCTGACTTGTTGTGTTGTTGTTATTATTATTATTATTATTAACATTGTTTGATGGTAAGAGTTGTATATGTGTTGGAGACATTTCACATTCCTCCGATATACTTGATAAGAGTCCTGATTCATCAATGGAATTTAATGATGAGAAGAAGGAAACTCTCTTTGATGAAGATCTCCACAAACGAGTGTTGTTATTATTATTGGTTGAAGTTGTTGTTTCTGGTTGAAGATTGGATGATGACATTGATGAAGAAGGAGAGGATATCCTATTATTATTTGGGGTAGTAGTAGTCATGGAAGAAGAGGAGGAACAAGCCTGCTGTTGTTGTTGTTGTTGTCTATTATTCTCTTCTCGGGTGGTGGTAGTGGTGTTTGCAGAATTTGATGAAGTAGTAGAAGAAGGAGAGGAGGCTTGTTGTTGGTATGAAGGAGGTTGCTGTTGCATTTTTCAAAAGATGAAGATGAGAAAAATCAACGTTAAGCACCGATTTTGTCATGGTAATAAATAAAAATAGAAAAGCGACCTTGAAGATGGAAGGAGTAGACTTTGCAAATGTTGCACTGTTTTCAATTATTGAGGCCACGTAATGTTCAGCTGGTACCTGCAAAAGTTATGAGGAGAGTGCTGCAATACAATGGAATAGGAGAGTGAGCATAAAATCATGATGGACTCTCCGTAAGTTCTAATTATTCATCATCTCCATGTGAACTCAGTGTGCTGTTGAAAAATCATGAAATTAGAAATCACAATAGCGTTTTAAAGGCACACTGTATTGAAACACTTTATACTAGTTCAATATATTGAGAATTTGATGTGAGATAGAGCCTCTACATTACCGGAGTCTTCAAATACTGAGAGGACAGTAATGATCATCCAGTTACCAGAGATGATGACCTTCAAACAACCATAAACACAAATTCACAATAAGGTTAACATTGAATTAAATCCAAACCTGCCTTATACAATAGATTCTCAAAAACTTCCATTGTAATCACAAGGTCGACAAGGATTTGGAGTTGTCAGGAAAATTTCATCCATCAACTTGCTAAGGAAAAATCAAGCAGCAATGGAATAAAAAAGTCTTTTGCATTTTCGAACAATAAAAAAAATGTCTAATTCTCCAAAGCCTTCTTCATCAACTCCTCCAGGCTATGATCAGCAAGCAGCTTCTACCACATCAGCTTCATTAGTCAAAGTGGAATACAACAATGAACATAAATATGCACTCATTACATTACAACATAAACCTGTAAATTCATTCACTTTGGAAATGATGAATGCAATGATTAGTGCTATTGATGAGGTGGAGAAGAATTCTCAAATGAATGCCATTGTATTTACTTCAGGAATTTCTAATATATTCTCTGCAGGGTTGGATTTAAAAACTTTTAGAACTGATTCAAAGGATAAAATTGCCAACTATTGGTTTAAATTACAAGAATTCTTTCTCAAGATTTATGGTTGTACATTATTCACTTGTGCTGTAATTAATGGTCAATGTTTTGCAGGTGGTTGCTTGTTTGCATTGTGTTGTGATTATAGAATTATTCATACTAATTATTTAATTGGATTGAATGAAGCGTAAGTTGTCAATTTTTAATAATTCAATTGATTTAAGATTCAATTAGTCAATTTGGTAAGTTGTTAAAATTTTTATAAATTTACATATCTTTATAGGTCTTGTTGCTCCTTGGTGGTTTGCTCAAGCTTATGAGAATGTCATTGGAAAGAGACAATGTGAAATGCATATTCAATTAGGTACCTTACATAAAGCATCGAGTGCTCTTTCCATTGGACTCGTCGATGAAGTTCATGATAAATTTGAAACAATGAAAGAGTCAGCCCTTATTCATGTGAAGAAATGGAATAAGGTCAACCAATTTGCAAAGAGAGAATCAAAAAAGATTTTAAGAAGAGACTTATATGAAAAATTGAATTCCACTCGTGAGCAAGATGTTCAACTATCTGCCTCTTTAATTAGTTCTCCAAGAGTTCAAAAACTTCTTGCTGAATATTTACAAAGTTTACAAAAGAATTCAAGCTCTAATAGACCTTCAAAATTATAAATTTAAATCCCAACATCTCAGTGCCTCCTCATCACTTCCACAATAAAGATATTTATCCTTACTAACACAAAGTGAAAATACTTGCATTGAAAGTCTTTCAATTGTTCTTAATAATTTGACACTCTTATTTGATGCATCGAGAGAATATTGACAAATAGTTCCATCTATTGATCCACTGTAAACATGTGATCCAATAACTTGGCAAGATGTAACCTTATCAGAGTGTTCACTTAATGAAATAATTGGTTCACTATTTTCTACTGAAAATATTTTTACATGATTCGAATTATCTCCACTCACTAAAATATCATTTTCCACACTCAAGCAAGTAATATCTGAATAGTGACTATTATATCTTTTCTCAATTGTGTATGAATGATCATCATTCAATGAAAGTGCTTGTAATGAACCATTTGTAGATCCAACAAATATTACAGATTTATCCTTAATTTTTCCAACATGACAACAAAATGGTGTGCCAAAATTGGTTGAAATTGAATTAATTTTACAATGTTCCGTACTATCCATTATATGAGATCCAAATGAACTGGTATTTCCTCCAAAAGATGATCCACTCATAATATCAAAACTATAACTAGATACATTACTATGGTTATTGGTAGATGAATCATCAGAACCAAGTTTCCTAATATCCCAAACATTTAATTTAGAATCTTGACCAACACTGTAAATTAAATAATCATTTGAAAAATCATTTAAATCACTCCAACATGTTAAATCATTCACTCCAGAAACATGTTGTAATTTACCAACACACTCCGATCCAACTCCATTTCTTGAATCCCATAGTCTAATAGAGTGATCAGCACCTCCAGATATTATTAAATTATTTCGGAGAACAGTTAGGCAGGAAACAGTTGAATCATGACCAATTAAAATTCTATCACAAACTCCTTGATTAACGTTCCATGTTCGAACTGTGTGATCATTTGATCCAGTAATTGCTTGATTGGTGAATGGACAAACTTTCACAACACGAATAAAATCCTGATGACCATAAAGAAGCGCTTTAATTTTAATATTGGAATTGTTTTGTAACCAAGACATTTTTTTCTAAAATTAAACCACATTCAACAGATCAAAAGTGAAATAGTGAGGTTTGTACAAAATGGATTTTATGATACAGTTTATTGAGTTTTAAAAAGAGATAGTATTTAGAAAATGATAGTGTTAAGCATCATACCAAGAGTTTGGTTGACGTTAGAGCCCATCAAAGTTTCAACACTGTTTTCCAAGTGTCTCTTGGAGTCTAATTTACCAACATTGGCTAATTGATATTCTTCTCTAGAGGACTTTCCTTCTTCTTGAACCATCTTGTTATAAGTCTTTGCTAATTGAACCATACTCTTAATTGTCTTTTCAGTTTCCTTTTCATGTTCGTGGAAATCAACTAATTTCAAACCTTCAGTCCAAGTCTTTTTGTGAACGTGTAATAACATTTCTTGTTCCAATTCATTCTTACGATAAGAAATTGGCATTGAGTAATAGTGACGATTCAAACCGTGAATCAAAGCTTGTATAGTTGGCTTATTCAAATGACCTTGGACACTTGTTGATTGACGTGGTTCTTGACCAAACATGGCCAATTGTGGATTAATAGTACGGAAAGCATCGATAACAACCTTACCCTTCACTGATTGAATAGGGTCAACAACTACAGCTACCGATCGTTTAGTAAGGGATTCAAATGACTGTTGTGTATTAATATCGACACTACTCAACCAACATCCAAAACCAGGGTGAGAGTGATACCATCCGACAACCATTTCTGGTCTTCCTGTTTGTTTCAATAATTCCAACATTTTAGTTTGAAAGACTGGATCAACAGCTTCGACACTGACACCAGTACCGCTTTGTGGCATGGCGAAAACATCAATACAACGAACTGTATAATCATCAATAAATTCTCCCAACATTAAACCCATGACTTCCATAGGAACACCAGCACGACCGTGTTTTAACATTTTAAGGAGAGCCAAACTACTAATTGTAACTGTTTCAGCTGTATCGGGAAGAGGTTGATCACCTTGCATACCTCCTCCACCACCCATTTGTTGCATAATAAGTCTTTGCAAACGTGGATCCATTGTTTATATTATTTGTTGTTTTGTATAAAGATGATGTCCTTTTGATGATGAAAAATACAATCCAAATTCCTCCAAAGATTAACCTCGATTATTTTTTTCTATGCTTAATTTTTATTTTTAGAACAAGCTTCCTTGCTTTTATTAAAATTAATCCAACATCTTCCATCATCGAACATTATTCGCTTTTCCATCATGGCAAGGGAAGTACAAAATCCACACCATAGTATTCGGTACGAAATTTAATTCACTACCGATCAAAAAGATTGTGTTTCATCTTTTGACTATTACATGACGTGTACTCTATTCTATGCCAAAATCAAAAAAAGCCTTCATTATGAAATTTTAAATTTAAAATTAAAAAATGAGCAGTGCTGAATCTTCATCTATTGCCACAACACCATCAACAACAGCAGAGGAGGAACAAGTTGTTGTGCAAGGACCACCAGCTAAGATTCACATCAAGCTTCACATTCTTCAAGTTATTAAACAAAAACAAAACGAAAATGGTTTAAAGCATTTGGATTATGGTTACTATAGAAGATATTGTACAAAGAGATTGCGTAAACTTAGATCTTTGTTGAATGCTAAGCATAAGAAGGAATATAAATTTGCTCAAGCACCAAAGAAAAAGAAGGGAGTTGCTTCTACTACAGCCACTACTGTTGAATCAACAACAACAATTTCGGAAACAACATCAACTGATTCTATTCAAGGCATCAAAAATTCTACTCTCTTTAACCAACAAAATTTCACTGATAAGATTGTTAATCATTACAGAGAAAAGAAACAAGTTGAAACTAAACAATTCAGAGAACAAGCCAAGAGAATGTTGATTCGTGAAAATGTTGAAAAACAAATTCAAGAAGAGAAGGAAAAATTATTGGCTTCCTTTGTTAAAAAGAAAAAGAAGGAATCAACAAAACCAACTTCCAAGAAGGATGCAAAGAATATTCAATATGATGCTGAGTTTTTATCTGAATTATATGCTCGTCTTAATACTAATCCAGAAATTACTGAAGAAGCTATTGAAGAACGTATTAAAAAGTTGTCAAACCAATCAGGAAATACTACTGAACAACAAAATGATGCATTTGAACATGTTCAAGGAGATGAAAGATTCCTTCACTTGATTCTCGTTCAAGCTGAAAGAGCTTGGAGTCACTCCAAACATTTGAAGAATGAAACAAAGCAAGATCCTGATAATTCTCGTATCAAATTCCATCAATTGAACAGATTGAAGAAGGCTGTCAAATGGTCTAAATTATTGCTTGATTACTGTAACATTTATTCTGATGACCAAAGAACAATTTTGGAAGCTGAAGCTTACAATGCCTATTTATTGGGTACTCTTTATTTGGAAAAGGAATCTTGGGCTGAATCTCTTAAATTATTCAAACAATCACAAACTGTTTATGATCAATTGTACAAAGTTTTGACCTCTATTCCACAACAAATTAGAGACGAATATAAGAAACAAGTTGCTGAGATTAACAATTATTGCAGATTGTGCGAATATAACTTGAAGAAGGTTGAGGGTGGTGACATTTTGTTGCAACAATTGGAAAGCTCATCACAAATCGATTTGCTTCAACTCAAGTTAAGCCAAGTTAAGGATGCTGAAAATAAGAATTTACCACAACAAACTATTGAATGGGAAGGTGTTATGACTATTACAATTCCTAATGAAAAGATTAGAATTAACTTGTACAATGGACGTGCTTTAGAAGAAGCTGAATATAAGACATCTGAAAGCAAGTTGAGAGCTTTCGATAAATTGTTTGGTATTTACAATGATACCATGAGAATGATTAGAGAAGAAATGAAACTTGTCACTGTACCAAATACTCAAAAGAAGAATACTCCACAATCCAATTTGTCCAACTTACCTCAAGCTGAACAATTGAACCAATTGAGATTCCTCCACAGCTATGTCAGTTATGTTTTAGGCACAAAGACTATTGAAAGAAATGTACTCATGCTTCAATCTTTACTTGATAAATTGGATACCATTCAACAACAAGTTCAAAAGGTTGAAAAGAAGCAAAAGGCATCACCAATGGATACTATCAGATTATTTGATGGTTTATTACAAAATGTTAATGACTTGACAGAAATGTTGCAAAGTATTAACATTAATCAAGAAAGTTCTGCAAAATTACAAAAGGATTTGAACGAAAAGAAGACATGTTTCACTGCTTACAGATGTTATTATATGGCTTGCTCCTATGCTACTCTTCAAAAATGGACAGAATGTCATCTTTTATTAGAAAAGAGCGAAAATTTATTGAAAGAAGTTAAGAATACCTTTGGTCTTCCAGATCCAAAGGGAATTTTGGATGAAATTAGAAAGGCAAAGATTATTTCAAAGGCTCAACAAGTTTTGTCAAAGAAATCAGGTACATCATCTATACTGTCAGCTTATGATAGTGATGATGAAAATAATGCAAGTAAGACTAATACAGAATTACTCAAGACTATTACAGAAAAGCCAATTACAGAAAGACTCGACAAGTTTATCAAACCAAACAAGGTTGTTCTTGATAATTTGAATTCTTACAATCTCGTTCAATTACCACCAAAGTACAAACTTATTCCAGGTAAACCAGTTTTCTTCGATATTGCCAGTGGTTTGGTATCTGAATACCAAACAGAATATATTGATGAACAAATTGAAGAATTATCAAAGACTGAAAAACCAAAGGAACAACCAGCAACAACAGAAGAACCAAAGAAGAAGGGTTGGTTTGGTTTGTGGTAAATAATTTATTAAAGAAATTTCAATTATTCTATTTGAAAATAGTTTCTTCTTCTTTAGCAACCATTGATTGATTATACTCCTTTGTAAAGAAGTGTTTGATGATTTGAATTTTTCCTTTGAGTTGTTTCTTTTTCATTTCCATTGACATGTGTTTTGGAGAACGTAACAGAACATCAGCAAAACCTTGAGCTAACGAATCTGGACTCAAACCATTAGCATCACTGTTCATTAAAACTTCACGTAAGAAATTCATTACATAATGCCAAACATTGTAATGAGTTGGTGATAGGTTATTCTCTATTAATTCTCTACAACTATCTGGATTAAACCATTGTTCCATTAAAACTCTGTATAATTTTGGTGGAATAATTGGGTCTACTAGACTTTCAAAAAATTGAATCAGACAACTACAAACAGAGTGAATTGAACCTGATGTGAAATGTTTAGAAAGTGACATTCCATTGTCAAGTAATTCTCTACAAGTTCTAATTTGATCTGTTACTCCTTGAACTTGGAATAGACCCTCTTCTCTAATTCCATATTTTACAATGTGATCACAGAGGAAGAATAATTCTTTAGGAATGAATAATCTT
Organism: Naegleria gruberi; assembly: GCF_000004985.1. NCBI lineage: Eukaryota > Heterolobosea > Eutetramitea > Acrasida > Naegleriidae > Naegleria > Naegleria gruberi. Next base: position 452,716 of record NW_003163305.1, read on the forward strand.
TCAATGAGATTGTCATTCTCATCATAATATTGTACAGTTTTACATTTTGGATCTCTGACACTAGTGAAACATTCAACTAGATTATCAAGTGAATTTCCAAAACAAGATTTTAAATAATTTCCATAAACTCTGATTGGATGATCTTTTCCATTATCAACATGAATTAAAAGATTATCTTCAAATATTAAAGGTTTTTGAGTATCCATTAAATTAAATTGTGCAGCACTATTAGCATTGAAACAACAAATAAATTCAATTTCCAATGTTTCACCTGGTATTAATAATCTACGAATGGATGAAATGGTCAACCAATCTTGACAAATTTTCTCATCTAAACCTTTCTTTGTAAAGAAAAATTCAGAAACAACAGAACCAACATTCTTAACAAGTAAAGTAACTGATTGTGGAACACCAAATTTAGCATTTTCAAAATGAATTTCATTAGCAGATAATTGTATAGTTGGTTCATTGGATGGTAAACTGTTAATAAATTGATTTGTTGAAATTTGTGGTGTTTTTGGAAATAATTGTTCATATTCTCTTGCAATTGATTCTCTTGTTTGTCTAAATTTATGTTCAACTTCAATTTGAACATCAGTTTCAAATATAGAACTAACAGGTAAATGATCACTCATTAATAAATTTAAATGAGTTTGATAACATAATTGTTTAACTGAATCTCTTTTAACTCCCTTCCATAAAATTCTATCAGTATATGAAGGAATACGTCTCTTTTCAGATGTATCAAATGTTAAAGTACCTGGATCATATTTATAGGTTGGTGGAAATGTAATTCTACCTTCTTTAAATCCCATAAAAACACGTCCACTCATCTTTTCAACTGTCAATTGATCATATTCTAATAGTGATTTATATTGTTCTTGAACAACATATTCTTCCACTTGATTTCTTTCTAAATTATCAATACGATAATTTAAATCTCCAAACCAGAAAAAGTAATCATGTTGATCAGGTAACATGGATTGTCCCATAATTGATTGATTCAATCCTTGAAGTGGTGATGATATTTCATTATTATTACTATTACCTGATAATAAATTACCACTACTATTATTGCTAGAATTGTTAGATGTGTTGGAATTATTGGTAGCAGTAGTTGGTGAATTTAAATTAATAGTTAAAGTTGATGAATTATTTTCATTTTCAATTTTAGCAAATTCCAATTGAGTGAAAATGTCCATAAAATTTTGATTTCTCTTTTGAATGGCACCTTGATGAGGAGCCAAGTGAGTTGTTACAAAACACATTGTTGTCTCTGCAACTTTTAAACGTATACCAACAGCACCCTTATTACCCATCACACCCATTGCACCCAAAGCCAATGAAACAGCTTGAACATCTCTCACTTGTGAATGAAATTTTTCATTAATAAAGAGACAACAAAACATTCCAACAAGTTGCTTATCTGCTAATCTAATATATTTAGATTTAGATGAACATTGTAATTCAGATTCTAATACTTGAATCCATTCTAATTTTGATTGAGTTTCTTTTTTTAACATTGCTTCTGCTGTCATGTCAATTTCTTGTAATCCAATTGCAATAATATCAGGTTGTTCATTTAAATGTAACCATTCATCAATTGGATCAATATGTAATATTTTATCTTGTTCTAAATCTGTTAAATTGGATGTTAAAATTGGTTGAATCATTTGACTTGCTGAAATTGTTGCTTGATCAATTAGTGATTCTGTTAAATCATCTGTACTTGATCTACTCAGTGTGGAAAGTAAATTTCTTTTACTACTGCTACTGCTACCTCCAGATGGTTGAGGAGGAGTTGATGATGATGATGATAAATTATTGGGAGTATTTGGAGTGGTTGTTGTTGTTACTTGTTTCTTTTTTCCGAAAATATTTGGTAATTTACTATTAACATTCCAAGTACCAATGGCAATTTTAAATTTATGATTTTCTATAAAATTAGAACGACGTTGTTTTAATTGATTTTGTATGTATTGATCTTTCTTTGATGAAGTTAATAATGATGATGATGAATTCTTTTGAACATTAGTTGGTAAACTAATGGATAGATATTGTTCCATGTCATTACTAGCAATTGCTGAAGACAACATTTTTTTGTGATGATTTTAAGAAACTCACTGACACTTGACAGATGATGTTGAATCCAGGAAGTAAGCAATTTTGATTTTCAAATTTAATAATTTGGAATTTTTAAAAAACTAATTATTTACAAGACTATTGAACAATGTTACAACTATTCAGTTGAACTTTTAAGGTTTCTTACTGAAAAATCAATTGTAAAATTTAACTGGAATGTATTCAATAAATGATACCTAATTAACACTGTTTTATTCATTCATTAAATATATTTGAAAATGATATTAACTGAAACGCTGCGGTATTCTAAAGGGTATTAATAGAGATGAGATTAAGAAAGGATGAGAGACATTACAACATCAATAGTGTCATCTTGTGTAGTACCATGAGAAACAATCAACAACTTTAAAACATGATGCAAATGCTCTGCGAGTTGAGGATAGAAAAGTAGGAAGGAATCAATGAATCGTTTGTCTTGGAAAATAGCTTTTTCAAAGTTTGTTTCCATAACATAGATTACTTCATTTTCAATATCTGAATGGATATCTCTGGATATTTCACATGAATTTCCATTTCCTATAATTGCTGTGACTGACAAGCTTTGAACTATTTGAAGATCCATTTCTTTTGGAGTGAAACCTTGACGAGATAGATACTTATTGATATTTTGAACCATTACCTTAAATTTCTTCAAAATATTATCACAATCTGTAGTGGATGGTGTAGTCTTTGGATGCTTGTAAGAAATCGTATCACTCAATGGTTTAATTTTAAAAAATTGGAGAAAGTGTGATAATTCTGTTACATTTCTAACAAATAAACAATCAACAACATTTTGTAATTGTTTGTAACTTTCCTCATTATCACAATAATAAATTGCTTCTGAAAAATGTATTCCCTTATCACTTCTAAAGATCTTGTAGTTATTACAAAAGGCTCTGTCAAGTCTATCATTCTTGATTTGGCGATTGATCTCTTTGTATAAAACTAAACATTTGTTGTCAGCATTATCAGTATCCTTCTCGAGCTTTTCAATTTCTTTACAAATAATGTGGAATGGAATTTCTTGAGAAATATCAAAATCATTATACTTATTATCGACTTGTAATAAATTCAAAGCAGGAAAATCAACCATTAATTCAGGGCTCAGTATCTTGAATAATTCTGTTTTCTTGTGTTTTCTATTGTGGCAAACAATCAACCCATTATCATAAATAAACTTGAGCATTTTCTGTTTGTAACAAGTTCTCTTACAATATTTCCAAACATTAAGAAATTGATCATCGGTGATATTATCAGACAAGAGGAATTCTCTAATCTTCTCCTCAGGTACAACTCTTTCCTTGTTATTGTCTTTGTATTTCACAAGATTTGACAATTTACCAAACCTCCTGGATAGATCAAGTTCCCTAAAGAATGGAATATCTTTCAACTCTAATAAATCCCAAATCATGGAAGATGGAAGTGAAAAACTAAAACCTTCAGAAACAAGCACTTCTAATTGGGATAGTTCTTTGTTGCTTAATTTTGAAATGTCGTTCACTACAATACTGTTCAAGTGCGTCTTGAGGATTTGACAAAGATCTGGAAGTGTTTTGATATCATTTGATTGAATTACATTCTTAATAATAGTACTATTAGGAAAGTAATTATATAAAAGTAATTCGTTAACTTCAATAGGGAATACTTCTCGCATTGAAAGATCCCAATACATTTTGGAAAGCGGTATCTTCTTGTCATTGTTAGCAGTTACATAAATTCCACTTAAAGAAACAATGGCTGTTGAAGTAGAACTCCTTCGTGTATTGATAATAGCTTCTATGAAATATTGTTGGTCGCTTTTTGTTGGATTTTCATCAAGCAAAATAGTTTCATAATGACTTGTGGAAAGGGTATTGAGGATGGAGTTAATCTCACCATATTTGTAGCTGTTGTGTATTTCTTTCCACTCAGGTCTGTACTTTTGAAGCTTTGCATCCATGGAGTAGAATAGATTGTTATCTAAAACAACGAATTCACCATTTGTGGTTATTAGTAGTGGTTGTGTTTTGAGTAACTTTTGAATGTGTGTGGAAAATTGTGATTTTAAACCATGTACAATAGATGACACACTTTTTGTTTTCATGATTAAATTTTGGTAAGCTTGTAGATCTTCTTTTTTTGCTCTCAATCCTTCTTTCAACTTGGCGTTCTTGATATAAGGTAAATAATCAATGGTATCACTGAAAATCTTACGTAGATCGGGATCATAAAGATTTTGAATATTCTTGTTCAAGAAATTGTGAATACCATTGATTTGGTTCTGGAATAATGAAAAATTATTGTCGAAATATTCTATCAAGCTCTCTAAAGTTTGGTATTGTTTTCTGAGCTCCTTAAATTCTAATGTTTCTTCATAATTATACGAATATGATTGCTGTCTAAAAAGAGTGGGAACTGTTTTTGTTCCCAACTCTATCAAAATATTCGATATGTTGTCAGTGCTGTATATTTCATGCTTTTGCTTGTATAATATTTGTACAAGACTTTCCAAATCTACAAACTTGGCTTTTTCCAAATATGATGTATGTTTTGAATGGATATAACATTGATTTGGGTGCAGCCACTCTCCATCTCGTGTCAAGCAAATTGGGCTTACTAATGTCTTTCTTTCATGAAAGAGAACAAACAATTCTTCGTTTGATAATACATGTAGATTTTGGATATGTTGAGTGGTAGATATTAAGTGTTTGTAATCTTTTAAGGATGTATCAAGACAGTGATTGGAAGCTTTTTCAAGAAGTAAAAGACTGCTTTTAGATAAATCGCAATCCAAAATGTTTTCGGATGGTTTTACAAGTTTCTGAAGTCTTGTTGGTACAATTTCAAAATCCAAAGACTTGACACCAATATTAAAGTGTTTAAATAATTTGTATAATTGTACAATCTTATCAAATTTCAAATTGTATGGAAGGTTTTTAGCTAGATTAACAACATGTTGTTTCTCAAACTTTGTAAAAAGTTTATCCCATTGTTTGAACATTAGCTTTTCATTTTCAAATTTCGTGTCAATACATTCCTTGTTTAAAATAATAAAAGTTGTTTCAATTCCAAATGCTTCATAAGGATTGATAGGTGAATTACCCATTAATATAATATTGGAGGGTTTTTCAAAATATTTAGTTTGACCTCCCAATAAAGGAATACAATCAATATTTTGTAATAGATTAATTGTTTTAAATTGTACATTGCTGAAATGTAATTTAGATTCAACTTGTAAAACTTTGAAAAAATCATACTTCCAATTATTAATGTTTTTCATGGTATTGAATGCCTTAACTAACAATTGAGGAATATGATCAATAATAGAAATGTTCCAATCTGAAGATTCAAGCAGTGCTTCTCTATTTTGACTCAAAATAAAATCTGATTGTATCAAAAGTGGGAGATTGTAATCTTCTTTAACAGGTAGAAATGAGTGTAGTTTGTACCTTTTATCTACTTTCCATTCTTCTGGAAAAAATACCATAAGATCAGCTCTATGAAAGTTTGGTCTTTTTTCACACAATATGTTCTTCATATTAATACCATTCTCAATTGAGAAACCATAGAATTTTTCTGTGGTTGTTTTTGACTTGAATGTAGTAGAAAGTAAATATTCATTATCCTTGCATGTCAATGAGTACTTGGTGGTATTCAATCCATCTTTGAAAATAATTGTCTTGATATTCTTCAATGTGAGAAGAGTGTACTTGTCAAATATTGAATGATCAAATTTTTCAATTTCAATTTCGTATAAAGTACCATCAGAGAGGTTGAATTCTTGGTTTTCTTTTTTTGTCAAGTCTGTTGAGGTTAGAAAAACATCAAATCCATTTGATACCAAATGAACTTTTTTACAGACTGAAAAAATAGTTTTAAAACCAATTCCTTTCTCTCCAATTGCTAGTGTTTCTAATTTTTTGGAAACCTTATCAGAGTCAGCAATACCAGATAGAGAGTATAAATTATCATAGGTAAATCCACATTCATTACTCTTGATTTTCAAAACCTTTCTACTCTCATCAAAATCAAATTCTAAAATACCACCTTGTAGATATTCACTATCATCAGCATTTTGAATAAATTCCAAAATGAAATGGAATAAATTAGTGTTGAATCCTTGTGAAAAAAGTGATCTAGCTGAACCAATTTCACTCTGCATCTTTTCAATCTTTCTTCTTACATTAAGGGGGATAGCTTCCAAATCTTCTTGATAAATAGAGTTGACATCAATAATAAGGTTTGTTTGCTTTTCTCTGATTTTTCCAATTAACTCAACTGACAAGGCAAGACATTCATGCTGTTGATACTTTTTGACTTGTTGGACAAACTCTTCAAAAGATTCTTTGGTCCAATAAATTTCCTTTTGTGAATCATCAAATATGATCATGGATTTTTCAAGCTTTTTTCTTTGTACAACTCTCTTAAATTCAACATAATCTTCTTCTTCATCTTCAAATATTTCCAAATGAACTTTCTCTCTAATGATTTTAATAATTATTGCCTGTTCATTTCCATCATAAATTGTGGTACCTAAAAACCCAATAACCTTTCTGATCAAATTTCCAAATGTATTTTCCTCTAATTTGATATAAAGTTGAGAAATCAAGTTAGTTATGACCCCTTCCACACCATTCTTTCTAAAGTTAGTGACCATCTTTTCAATATTACTTTTCTTTAGGTTAAACAAGTTTACAGAAACCTCTTGATGATGATAAACTCCCATGTAAAATAGCTTCTTTTGAAGCAATTCAAACAGGATGTTCTTCTTGTACTTTTCAGTCATGACTTTAAGGCGTTCTTGAATTGACTTGGCCGCCTCTTGATCTTGAACATTGATAAATATTTTATCAAGATCTTGCAAAACACAACGAATGCCGTTTTCGAAAGGACTCTCTTTTGATTCTACTTTCATGTTGTTTTGTTTTTTTTGATAAGTAAGAACATGACATGTGGCAGGTTTAAAGCCTTGGTAGAACTTATGAATTCCCAACCCTTTTAAGACAATCACTTCCGATTAAATTATTAATTTTCATAAAAGGTTCGTGAGTAATGTTGATCTAATTTTCAAGCCTTCATGATTTATTCTTCGCCCGAAGGTCAGCACGTTGTATTAATACTTTGCTTTAATTAACTGTTTCTTGTTTGTGTATTTTTTTCTGTTTGGTTTTTGGCGGGAATGAGTTTTTAAGCTTTTTTAAAAAAAGAAAACAATATTTAATGCTAGTTTACAATGTCTTGACGTACTCTCCCAATGGCAAACTTGCCTTTCCAAACGATAAGTAGAATTCTCCATCAATTGATAAATCGACATTAATATCCTCTTTTGAAAAAGCTAATGGTGTTGGTTGAGTTTCTTGTAGGTCTTCATGATTTATACTTATTGGAATAGATGATGATACAGGTGACAAATTATTTTGAATATCATTACCAGGATATGAAACAGGTGAAACAGGTTCATCTTCTCTTGCTTCTATTAATGGAGAAGTCAACTTGTTTCCTTTTGGCTTTTTTTTCAATTGAACTTCTAAAACCTCTTGTGTTTCAAGAATGTGTTCAATAACTATTGACAAATCATCTATTTGAGACTGAGCAACTGCTAGTTTGTCTCTTAATAATTGGTTTTGATTAGTCAAGTTATGGATTTCAGAATCTCTAGTTCCCAACTCTTGCGAAAAGTAGGATTTCATTTCATCAAACTTTTTCTCTAAAACATCCAATTCATCTTGTTTCTTCTTTTTCAAATCTTTCATAAACTTTTCTAAATGATTAACTCTATTCAAAGTCTCTTGTTTTGGATCATCCTTAATAATTGAAGACATGGATTGATTCAAAGATGATTGATTGTTATAGCTTAAGCTTGTTACAAAGCTAACATTTGGTGACTCGGTTTCTTTTGTAATTTCAATCTTTCTGATTGGTGAAGAATGACGTTCTCTTGATTTGCTCAAAAGAGCTTCAGTCTTCTTTAAGAGAACTACTTTTTCAGTATCTTCAGGAACAATGGCATCAACTGTTTCTTGGTCTATTTGAATTTGAGGATTCATGTGATGTACAACTGGTGGTGGATTTCTTGGAGGTGAAATAATAATCACCTCGTCAAACTTTTTTCTACTCGTTTTAACTTCTGGAATTGCAGCAACAAGCGTTGAGCTTGATTTCTCTTTCTTTTCAGGAAGACTTGTTAATTTAACTTCCTCTTTTGAAATGGTAGTTTCTTCACTTCTTTCTTTAACAACAACTGTTGTTGTGGATGTAGGTGGTTTATCTTTTACAGGGTCTGTTGTTGGTGCAGCTTTTTCAGAAGTAATGGAAGTTCTCGATCGTACCAAAGTAATTTGTTGGTTGGGTTCATTAGTTTCTTCTTTTTTGATTGGTACATTGGCGGATGGTTGTGGTGGATTTTGAACTGGTGGTACATCCTTGGTAGGAGTAACAACCTCTGAAGTATCATTATTCGAAAGTAATGTTATACTAATTTCTTGTTTTTCTAATAGTTTCATTCGGGCATCTCTTCTTGCCTTATATCCAGCAAGTCTATGAGATGAAGGTTTTGGTTGTTCATCAGAATTTTTAGAGACATTAGTTGGCTCAATTTGAGGTGGTTGAACTGTTGAAGCTTCAGAGTTGGTTTGGACTCTTCTCCTCAATCTAGCTATTGGAGAACTGGCACCTCTTTCTACAAAATTCTTTGGATCCATTATGGTAATCTTTTTCCTTCTAAAGTCTTCACCAACAATTTTTTGTAATTCCATGTCAAATTCCAAATCTTCATCCACATGCTCAACTTGTTTTTTTGGCTCTGGAATGATTGGGTGATGATTAACAATTACTTTTACAGGTTCTGATACGATAGGTATTTGCTCTATAATTTCTGGCTCTGGTTCTTGCTCTTCAGGTTGCTCTGGTTCAAGTTCTGGTTCTGGCTCTTGCGTTTCAGGTTCTTGCTTTGGGTATTGATCTGAGTGCTCTAGTTCAGGCTCAAGAGGAGTAGAAATAATTTTGATTTCTTGTTTTGATTTGATGGTTTCACGAATAAATACTTCTGGTATTTTGATTGGTTTAATTTCTTGGATATTACGTTTTAACTCTTTCTTAACTTCTTGAAATAATATTTGATGATTCAAAAAAGCTCTTGGTTTGATTAATTCCTCTCTTGAAATTTCAATAATTTGTGGTTGATGGATTGGGTGTTGATGTCTAATTTCTTCTTGTACAGGTTCTTCACCATCCTCTGATTCACTATCTTCAAAATAAGGTCTTTCATCCCTTTCCTTCTCAAAGTGTTCATGTTTTGGTAAGTCATAAACAACATTTTCAGGTTGTCTTTTTTCTTGATTATGAATATTAGATTTCAATTCTTTTTCCAAATATTTGATTTCCAATTCTAACAGTTGATTTTCCTTTTCCAAATCTACAGTTTTCTGTAAATGAGCTTCCAGCTTTTCTGTTGCAGCTGTAGTAAACGACTCGTTCATTTCAAGAGGTTCCATAACTTCATCCTTTTGAATTGGTGAGAACATGTGAACTTCTCTTTCATCTTTGTTAGGTGATTCAAATACTACAACATCATCAGACTCCTCCATATAACTACCATAGGATGACTCTGAATCAATACTTGTGTTAAGTTCCTTTTTCACAATTGGTGTTTCTTCAACTTGTAAAATTTGAGAAAATTGTTGAGATTCAGTTGGTATTGATACAGGAGTAGATTCTCCTTCTTCAAGTGGAGTTTCCTTAATTTCCTCCTTGATAGGATTTTGCTCTTCTTTAGGTTCAATTACTGAGATGTTATTAACAATTGTATTATCCATTAAATCTTCCATTGTTCCATCTTTGGTTGGTGATTCAAATAATTCTTCATAATTGTTGTATTTCAAGTTTCTGGCTGCCAAGTTTTTAACTTTGATCTTTTCTTCCTCTGTTAAACTTGCAATTCTTTCAGAAGGTGTTGATGGTATTGTTAAAGTTGGCTTTGAATTGTTGATTTCAGTATGATTGAGAAGCTCCTTTTCAGTTTCAATCAAAGCAGAGATTTTAGAAATATCAATAATTGGTTTTTCAACCGCAAATTCTGGTTCCTTCTCTCCTTTCTCAATTGTAACTTCCAAACTCTTATCATTTACCAATTCTTCTTCAAGTTTTGATGGTATTACTTCCTCAGTGTCATCTTTATGGGTTTCCTTGACTGGATCTTCCTGTTGAACCTCATCGGATGAAGGGGTATCACTATGGATATTTGTTTCCGTATGTTCTGTTGTGTCCCTTGTTGGTATTTGTTGTTGGTCATTGTTAGGATCTTGTTGTGGAAGTTCCTTTGATTGTGTGCTCTCAACTGTAGTAGATGCTGTAGACTTTGTTTTCAACCCAGCAGCAGAACTTTTTGATGTATCCTTATTAGTTTTATCTAAATTTCGTTTTGTTGGAGTGAGAGGTGTTTTTGGCTTAATCCCTAAACTTGATGATGAAGGATTTGTTGAAGGATTCAAAGTAGTGGTGGTAGTAGTACTTCCTGAAGTGGTAGCTGAAGGTAATGGTTTCTTTTTCTTAAAGGCTGTTTTCAGGATTTCATCATAGACAGAAGAAGATTTTCTAGAGTCTAGCAATGGTGATGAGGAAAGAGGACCCGATGTAGTTGATACTTTACGACTTGTATTTCTCGATGAAATTGTTGTCATTGCTGATCTCTCAGAATACTTTGCCGAACCACTTGAATTATTTGAGGAATGATTAGAAACGTGTGATAAGGCTGAGGAGCCTTTTCGTGGTCGTGTACTCATTTTTTTCCTTAATGATAAAAATATGAGAAAATGTAACCGACAATTTTTTAAAATGAGCACACGTTGAAATTACAGTGAAAATAAAGTGAAATCTTATCTTACTATTATAATGTGTGAATCACTACTGTATTGAAAAGAAATGTCTCACCGACTCAAAAACACTCTGCAGCTGTTCTTTTCTGTAAGAGGATTTCTTGGTTAAGCCATCAAGTACACCAACTCTTACAACAGCCTTAACTGTATCAGAACATTCAGGGCATGAACAAGGATAACCATTTGATTCATCTCGAATAGTATTCCAACATTTTGAACAATAGGTGTGACTACATGGTACCAATAAACATGGATCTTCATATAATTGGAAGCAATGAGTACATGTAAGTGATGAAACAGTTGCTTCCTCTGCTTTGATTAACTTTTCTATCGTTGCTTGGAGATACTTTTGATTCTTATTTACATTTTCAATCATTTGTTGTTCACGTATGATTTGACCTTCATATAGAGATTTGTTATCCATTATTTCTTGTCTCAATTTAGAATTGTCAGCATTAAGGTTGGAGATTGTTGTTAAAAGTTGAGAATTCGTAGAATTCAATTCCCTCCATATTGTCTTTTCCTTTTCTATTTCAATTGCAATTGCTTCATCCTTTTCCTTCAACTCCTTCTCTCTCTTTTGAATGGTTTCATTCAATTCAGAAATTGAACAGTCTCTATTTTTGAGGTTTTCTTCGAGTTCAACAATTTTCTTGGATTGTTCCTCATTCTTTCTTTCAGCTTCATTCAACTTTGTTGTTGCAATATCCAGTTTTTGTAAAGATTCCTCATTTTCTTCCCTAGCTTTCATTAATTCAGAATATAAATGGTCACCATGATCTCTCTTAGATAGTGCTTGAACCTTTGTATTAAGGTCCAAATTCTCCTGTTGAAGTTTTGTTAACTGTTGGAATAATTGCCTGAAAAATATTAACTTGGAAATAATCAAATATTGAAAACTTACTCTTTCTCTCCCATGGCTGATTCCAATCTCTTCTTTTGTGCTGATATGATATCAAGCTGTTTGTGTAAATCAAGATTTTCAATGGTCAAATCCTTGATTTGTTTTTCCAAAGTTGATTCCTTCTTTTCGTTTAATGAAGTCTTTAGAACATTTAATTCCTCTTCTAACTTTTTAACAATGACTACATAGTTTTCAATTTCATCTAGAAGATTTGTTACTTGGTTCTTTGACTTTTTCTCAGAGTTTTCACAATCTCTAACATAATTCTTAAGATCAGTTATTTGATTTTTAAGATCATTCACAGTTCGTATGGACTCTTTGGATTTAGCTTCTAATTGTTTAACATTGGCATCTTGATCCTCAATAATTTCCGTTTGTTCTTTAATTTTTTCGTTGAGTTCTCTTTGTTTTATCTCCAATTGATAAACTCTATCTTTATATTCCGAACTGTCTGATTCTTTCTTTTGCATACTTTGTTGCATGGTTGAAATGTTTCGCTCTCGGTCCCTTTTTTAATTCTTTTAGCACATTTTTTTTCAAATTTGAGAAAAACTTACTTTAGTCTTGCTTCCAGTTTCAAAATTTCAAGTCTTTTTTCCTCAAGTTCTACTTGAGATGAAGCATGTTTATCTTGCAAATTCCTAAATTATTTAGTATTTTGTAAAGTTAAGAACTACTTACTTCATTTCAATTTTGGAATCATTCAATTGTTTTAAAAAGTCAAGACTTCTTGTTTCATTATCTCTTCTCAATGAATCCAAATCATTGATAAGACTTTTGATTTTAGAATTTAATTCAAAAACTGAAGATCTCAAAGAAGAATTCTCTTCTTCTAAATCAGCTTTCAAAGCTTCAACTTCTTTTCTTTTAATTATTAATTTAAACTTGAAAATACTGTTCAACCTACAAGCTTGTGAAAACATTTGTAAATTTTTCTTCCAATTCATGAAAAACTGTTTTTGGTACACTTGTGATTACTGTTTGTTTTAGAGTACAATTTTCATCCTTAATCCTATCCAAGTCACTTTTATATGTTTCGGATTTGTTTTTCTCGCCTAAAATATTTAATTATTTCAATCAAAGATACTTACTTCTATACATGGATGATAATTGTTCAAAATTTCGTTGAATTTGTTCCAAAGAACCATTGCTCTTCTCAATTTCTGCCTGTTGGTCCATCACTTTTTGTTTTAATCTCTCAATGAACTCTTGATCCTCTTTCATTAATAAATTGTGTTTTCTTTCCCTTTCATTTTGAGACTTGTTAGACCTGCCAACTGAAATGTCAGGCAGAGTAATATGTGACGATCTTGGTGATGATTCGGTTGAAGCTGATGGAGTATTAGCCGAAGAAGAAGAAGTATTATTGCTTAGAAATCCACTATTAGATTTGGAATTGTTTTGTGTATTGATATTCCTAGTAGAGACTGGAATAAATCCCAAATCATTTATATTTACATTGGTATCATTATTTGGTGAGGTAACATTAATTGTAGTTCTAGGTTGTTGTTGCTGTTGATTTGATGGAAAATCGTGATGGATTGTATTATTATTTGATCCCATAGGAGGGCTCTTATCCAACAATGCTGTTGTTGAGAAGGAAGATAAATTAGCTAGTTTGGGTGCTCTTCTTGATGATGATGAAGATCCAGGCTTTTTCCTGATAGGAACAAAACTATCTCTACACGATGATGAAGAACCATTATTGTTTGAAGATGATAACCCAGTGGTTGCAATAGCCGAGTTCGACCTTAGTTCTCCCTTTCCAAAGCTATTGAATGAACTCATGATTTAATAAACGTGTTGTTACAAGAGAGGTTCAACCTAGATGCACCTAACTTTCAGGCGCTCGTTTTTTTTCAAGTTGTAGTTGATGGCTGTTGATAAAAAAAGCAATGAAAAATCCTTAATTTGTATTTCTCAACCCGATCTAAGAAACAGTAAATCTATTACAGATATTATATTCATCTAGCAAGAAGGGAGATAGTTCAGTGGTAGAACATGGGATTGTGGTTCCTAAGATCAGGGTTCGATTCCCTGTCTTCCTACACCTTTTTGATAATTTTAATAATTTTTATTGCAAACATAATTCCAAAAACTTTGAATTTTGAGTTGGTGCTTAGGTGGCGTAACATTAAGAAAATCAAGAGATGGGATCATTTATTGAAACGAAATGAATATTTTTACCAAATCTAATGATAACATTCATCAATTGGAGGACAATTTTCTGGAATTTCAAAATCACTATCTTCAACATATTCAATCATATCATAATATTTGTAATCTTGAACTGAATTATCAAAATACATTGTCTTACTCAACATCCAACAAGTATTCATTTCCATATTTGGTTCTCTCAAAGTAGTATATTCATATTTACCACCATACTTATCAATCATGGTAATAAAACCACTATTCTTACCAATTGTATATGGAGTAGTATTTTCACTTGTTGCTTCAATACATGTTTCTTTCCATTGATAATTCTTGGATTTGGAACATGAACATTTTGTTGGTTTAATTCTATATTCGATAGTAACATCATCCATTTTCAATTTCAATGTAGAATAAACCAATTCAGTTTGATTAGATTTGATAACAACTACCTCTCTCTTTCTAAATGATTTCATATCAACATTATATATGACTGTAACACTATCAGGTTGATTGTTTTCTTCTTGCAATGATTTTTGATAGAATGTTCCTTTATAGGAATGAACAGGTGGTAAACAACATGTTGATGCCTTAGTTGAAGTAGTAGCAGGTTTTGAGAAACCACAAACAACAGCAACACATGCAACGATAACAAATAGACAAGCAACAATAATCCTTCTATTGAGAGTCATTTTTTTGAAAGTCATGAGTGAGAATAGAGCTATTCAATTGGTCTATTTAAGGTGAAATGATTAAGGACGGACATTCACAGTAGTTACGTAGATATCAAGCCAAACAGTTGTTTCTAATTGGATCCTCACAACGATTATTTTCTTTCAAATTCCAATTCCTTTTTTTTACAGTAATGGATAAGGATACTGCACTTAAAATGGACATGAAATTTGTGGTAAAACCACATGACTTCTATGTGTTTCCAATCATATGAAAGTGTTTGAAATTGATAAATTTTATGATGGAGATTATGAATATGAAATCAATATTTAATATTGTAATCATATAGATTCTAATTTCAAAAACTAATCAGTAGAGAATTGAATTAGATATAAAAAAACTATTTCCTTTGTACGTACCTTACGAGTTTACCTATCTCTTATTTATCTTTTACTGATAGCAAAAATTTTCTCAATACATATGATCATTTGTAATCAGTTTATTATATTTCTTTCAATGATCAGCTAGTTCTCTTATATTATTTAGATTTAATAACAATAACCTATCCTTTCTTCTAATGATTACATATCAACATGTTTATAAACATTACTGTAATGTTTATTGAATGTTTCTCTTTTGGAATGAATAGGTGATATAAATTTCATGGACCAATAACCCTTAATATTATTTGTTAGATGTGACACAAATGATTCGTGTATCAATAAATTTCTAATCTTCCAAAACAAGTCACTCCACATCCAAAATAAAACAGCAACTGTCACTTATCTAAAGATATTGTCATTGTCCATATTCAAAAAAACATCTGAAAGATATCCATATCCTAAACAATAACACACTAGCACTACTCTCTTAAATTCAATATATTCATTCAATATTCAATATATTAATATTCATTGTCATCATATCTTTAAATGTTTGGTAAACTTCGTAAAAAGAGTCAATCATTAGCATCATTATTATCTAGTAGTAATAATAATAGTAATAATCAAATCAACAACAACAACAACAGGTATATATATTCCAATGATGATAATAATAACAAATTAAAAGATTCACCATCATTTATCGGAGATGAAATAGATTCAATAGGATTATGGAATATTAAAGATACTTCTAATATTAATATTAAAATGTAAGTAGTTAATAATAATTATAGTAGTAGTTCATCATCATCATCATTCATGAATATATTTAAATTCAATTATTATCAATATTCATCATAATTTAATTATATTTTGAAAATTAAAATGTCATCATCATATGACAATACCTCATCATGTTATGTAACAATTTTTATTCTCATGTTATAACATTACGATTCCGTAATATAATATTTCATAATATCAATTGAATCAATCATATTTGAATTATTTTGTCATCATTATCATAATAATTAGAAATAGGAAAAGTAGTTCACGTTCAATAACAGGTAGAAATAACACAACAACAACAACATCATCATCCACTAATCAACAACAACAAGTATTTTCACCAACACTTTCAATTAATTCAATAGATACACATTCTAATCTGACAACAACAACAACTCCTACCACTACCACTAATAATAATAATAACTATAATACTCTCACTAATAATTCTAATAATAATTTTAATAATTTTGGTGGACAATCAAAATATTTTGTTCACATTTTAAATCATTCACCATCTTTGGAAATATTAAATGATTTATTAAATGAAATTAAACAAAATGATTCAAATTTTTGTATAAATTTTTATAATCAATATGGTTTATTTTCTTTAAATACTTTCCTTTTAAAGAATATTATTTATATTTTTCCCAGAATTGATTATTCAATTAATGAAACTATTATTGAGTGAAAATATTTATAATATTTTATTTAAATGTATTGAATGTATTACTGGATTTAT
>NW_003163304.1:0-2273 GCF_000004985.1 Naegleria gruberi
TTTGTAAATAAATCTTTAAATGTTAATTTTTGATGATATTGAAAACGTTGTTTCATTACATCCATTGGACACCAAAATAATCCACCAAATATATCTGCTATTAATCCACTTGTTAAATATGTTAAATTATCATTATTTAAAATTGGTAATAAATATTCTTTAGATTTTTCATATGAAACAAAATATGATGCATGTGCTGGTATGGTAAATATTGATACAACTGAAAATCCTCTATATAATGATCTTAATGAATATTTAAATGTACTTGTATTTAATGAAGATGAATTAATACTACCATTTAAAGAAGTAGCAGTGTTAGTGGCAGCACGTAAAATAGTATTAGTACGTATAGTATCAATTGGATGTACAACTGCATCACTAAATAATCCTGCAAGTGCTCCTACAAGCATGAATTTAAATGTTCCATTAGAAGTAGAAGATGATGATGATGTTATTGTTGAGGTGTTATTATCAATGGATTGAATAGCTGTTTCTTCATTCATTTTTTTTTCAACAAGAAAATTGATTGAATTTTAATAGAAATAGGATGATGCTGATATATTTCCATTCATCTCATTAATACAAAAATAATAACAATATATTATCAATTATTATAAAGATATCATTGATAGCAATAACAATCATCTTTTATACAACACATTGTCATCAAATTAATAATAAAATTTTAAAATTTTAAAATATTAAATATATAATAATATTTTTTATTAAAAAAAAATGTCATCAACTTTAGCCTCTTCACAACGATCATCATCAGGTTCATCAGCAGTAGCCTCTTCAGATTTTGATGCCAATTCGGGTAGTATTATTACAGTTATTAAAACATTGTTTGAAAATTATTCTAAACGTACATCACAAAGAGTTAAAATAGTTGATCAATATATATTATTATGTGTATTAGTAGCAGTTGTACAATTTGTTTATTGTCAAATTGTTGGTACATTTCCATTTAATGCAATGTTAGCTGGCTTCTTTACTTGTATTTGTTCAATGGTATTTGCTGTTTCTTTAAGAAAACAATTAAATCCTGACACTGCAAAGGAATTTAAAACTATTGTTTTAGAAAAGAGTATTGCTGATTTTGTTATCATTTCTATTTTATTGTTCTTTGTTGCTGTTAGTTATTTAGGTTAAATATTATTACAAACAATATTAGAAGAAGAAGTAAATGTGTTAATTGATATTATTATTATAATTCTTATTTTAATTTGTGTAATGATGATGATATTAACTGCACTGATGATCTTTTCATTCAATAAAAAACGATATTGAGAATAAGTATTTTGATGTAAGGTTACCTTAATTTCAGTCTTGCTAAAAAGTTATAGGTACTAATGTATATCATCAACTCATATTATGGAAAATTTTTAGCCCATTTGCTGTTAAACTACAACATTTTTCAATTGTAGCATTATGTTACCATGTACGTCTTACACAGTTTACGTACGCAACCGTATTATAGTAGTTTGTACTGCAAATATATCCTAAGTGTACAGTGAAACTGTGTGCAACATAGTTTCTAGAGAAAAACATAACTGATTGTGTAGTGAGCATTTGTCATTTCAAGATATTTCTTCACAGAATATCTATGGTCAGGATCTCGACATATTTGATGCTCAAATAACACCGGTTTGGTTCAGTAAGCGTATTCACTCAACTTCAAAAAGCATATGTTGGTGTGATTATTCGTTATGTTAAATCATACCAAGCTTGTTACGGGTTTTACCGTTTAACAAAACAGAATAGTGTAAGTAGTATAATGTTTGAATTTCACTAAGTATTACATTGTACTCGTCTCCTACTTCTTCAATTTGTCAATTTACCCACTGCAAGGGCTAATGCAGGAGCTTGTGTGCATATTCATTTGAGCTCATTCCTCTCTAGTGTAAGTCTATTTCATGATTGTATTGTGTATGTGTACAAGTGAAAACTCACAACAAGGATTGGAAACTTGAAATGGAATATCGTGCTCAAGTAAGTGATAGAAATACAGGAGATATAATTTCATACTTTCAGTTACAACTCCATGAGAACGTTTCGAATGAATGGAAAGTGGCAGCCAACGTGAATGACAACTACGGTACCATTATTCTCCAAACAATGAGCTGAAACCACAGTATCTAATTCTGTGAATTTTGTAAACTCTGGAATTACCATAACAGTGTTCCTCAAAGAAAACTTCCCACATAATGGAGAGTTTACACATCAACCTTGGTGGTATAGGATCACTTTCAATCATTTCTGGAGGCCATGTA
>NW_003163304.1:2323-4924 GCF_000004985.1 Naegleria gruberi
TGATGATATTTAATTGTTGTTATTGAGTTCTTAACATTAATGTTGTATCTTCTGTTATGAAAATAGAATGTGTGAATTTAACTCCTAGGAGTTCTCAATCATGACAGGTTACCCAACAATTGACTGCCTCAACAAATATTGCTATGAGATAATAATAATTGTTTTTTTTGAAATGATTGACTAATCAATGTGTAACACTTTAAATTAATTAATTAAAGGATTTTGGATTAATATCCAAAATAATAACAATAAAAAAATGTATAGAAAACTAGTTGTTGCTTCATTCAAAGGAGTATATAACTCCAGAACTGCCTTCATTTCCAAGTCTTCTTCACAACAACAATTTAAAAGTTTGAACTTGGTTAGATCATTTTTCACAACTAACAGTAGAACTCTGCAACAAGATGAAAAGAAGATTGAAATCAAAACTGTTACATCAACAGATGATAAACCTATCAATGATAATATCAAAAGTGAAAAATCAACCATCAAATCAAATGAAAATCAACAAAATTGGATAAGTCAATTACGTAAACTTTTAAAAAAAACAAATTCTCATGATGCACATTCAAACTCTTCTCGTGTAAATGAACTTGAGATTATTCGTCAAATGTTAGCAATTATTGTTTTAGGAGGATTATTCTTTTATTCTCTTAAAATGGGATATAATTTGGGTTTAGTTTTATCTTTTATTTTACTGGCATTGTTGGTTGCTTAATATTGTTTTCAATAAAATTTAAACTTGAAAAAGATTTTTCACATTCCATTTGGGACAATTGATGAAAATATGAACAATGCAAATGTACAAATAATCATAACAAATAAAGAATTTGTTGATATTTAAATTCTCCATTAATTCACTTCCAACAATAGACAATAATTCAAAATTAGAAATATATATTTATGAATAAATAGACAGTACGGAGATGATCATCAATTGACTAGATTATCTAGTATAGGTGTATTGAAAATGCATTTCAGAAATTAACTTCATTCTCTCATTTAAATGATCAATGTTTCAATATAATTTAACCTTGAGCTTTTCAAAAAGAAATATCAACAATATAACACTCTCACTCACACTCACATTAGGAGACTGAATTTTATTTTCAATATATTACCTTAATATAATTTAAACACTATGATAGAATTAATAATTAACAAGTTTAATATTCAATTAGATAACAAACAAAAACCATCACATGTTAATTATTATATTACATGTAAATTTAATGAAAATATTCAACATCAACAACAACAACAACCATTAAATTCACAAGCTACCAATAATAATAATAATAATAATGAATTAAATAGTAATAATAATAGTATTGAAATATTTGAAAGTGTAAAGAGATATAATGAATTATTATCATTACATGAATCTATTTCAACGAATTTCCCCGACATTTTATCCAATATAACATTTCCTCCTAAAATATATTTTGGTAATTTTAAGGTATGTTTTTTATTAAGCATTTCATCTTAATATAAATTATTAAAATATAATAGAATGATAAAATTGAACAACGTAAACAATTATTACAAATATATTTAAATAATATTATTAATAATAATTTTAATAATAATAATAATATTAAATTTAAACAATATTTATATCATTATTTTAAATCAAATTCAAATGAACCAACTATAATTAATTCAAATATTTTAATTAATTCAAATATAAATAATAATTTAAATGATAATAATAATATAAATAATTATTACAAATTTCCATTAAGAAATTTAGATGAATATTTACCAAATATGAATAAAAATGAAATAATATCAACATTTTCATTAAAAAATGAAAGTGATAATATATTATCATTATCATCTGTAACAGGTGGATTCTATGGATTATTATTAAAATCTATTAATACATTATATCCAAATATATCAATTAATGAAATTAGTAAAAAATGTTTTGAAGAAATTGGTAAATTAAAATGTCAAGAATATTTAAAAAAACAAACAAATGAAATGAAAGAATTTAATTTAGATACAAGATCAATAATATTAACATTAATAATGGCAATATTTAATGCTAGTCCTGAATATATTTTTAAAATTGAAAAATTTGAATCACAACAATCTATCATTTCTTTAAATGGTAAAGATAGATATTTAAGATCATGTATTGCATGTAATATTAATGATTATATTGAATTTCCTACTTTGAAAGAATTTTTAATTGGTGCTAGTTTAATTTTAAATTTAAATATTTCAGTTGATATTAAAATACATGAATGTAATAATTTAGATGAATTAAATGTTACTTATATTATTAATTTAATTTAATTTATTATTTTTATTATATTTATTAATAATTTGTATTTAAATATGAAATTCAATGGTATTCATGATGACAATTCAATTGCACTCATGCAATTTCAATGATGAAGAAGGCTGGGCTTAACGTTGCTGTAATAAAAATATTTTTATAAAATTATTATTTTTTTGGTTTGAAAAAAAAATGTCCACACCTATTATTGTTCCACCATCACCACATAAAAACTTTCATATTGCTACCTTGTATTCTCAACATGTAAATAATAATGTTGAATTCAAAATGAAGGTGCAAGTGAAGAAATGACA
>NW_003163304.1:4974-41909 GCF_000004985.1 Naegleria gruberi
TATAAAAAGCTGAAATTCAATGGTATTCATTTCAATTACACTCATGCAATTTCAATGATGAAGAAGGCTCAGCCGTCTGGGCTTAACGTTGATCATATTATTAATAAAAATATTTTTATAAAATTATTATTTTTTTGGTTTGAAAAAAAAATGTCCACACCTATTATTGTTCCACCATCACCACATAAAAACTTTCATATTGCTACCTTGTATTCTCAACATGTAAATAGTGTTGAAATTCAAAATGAAGGTGCAAGTGAAGAAATGACACTTGATGAATTACTTTTAAAACTTTCTATTAAATTAAACAAGGAACAAAAAGAATTACTTGTTTTAATTCAAGGTGAAAAGAATGAACAAGTTTATTCTAAATTGAATGAACATTTAACACTTCGTTCATATCTTGTTAATGATTCTTTAACTATTTTTGATATTATTTTATATGTTTATTTATATGATAATATTATTCAATTAACAAAGAAACAACAATTATCTCTTGTTCATTTAATTCGTTATATTAATCATTTAAAAAACAAATTTAAATATTTTAATGATGTTAAATTAAATTTACAATCTGTTAAATTTAATTATAAGAATTTATTATTACAAGAACAACAAGAATTAAAACAAAAAGAACAATTAACAACAACAACAACAAGGTTCTGCTTCCACTTCTGCTACTACTGCTACCAAGCCTAATGCTACTACAAAGGCTACCACTGCTACAACAACAACAAGTGATGAATTAAATCCAAATAGTATTGAATTAACAGTTGGTAAAGTATTATCATGTGAAGATCATCCAGAAGCAACTAAACTCTATGTTGAAAAGATTAGTATTACAAGTGATAATTCTAAAGTCTTGACAATTTGTAGTGGATTGAAAGGTAAAATTGAAAAGGAATTAATTAGAGATAAATTAGTATTATTAATGACTAATTTAAAACCTTCTAAAATGGTTGGTATTGAATCTGAAGGAATGTTATTAGCTGCTACTAATGAGCAAGACCAAGTTGAATTAATTTCATTTGATAATATTAATGATTTACAACCAGGTGATAGAATTGTAATTGATGGTTTTGATATCATTCCTGTTGATAAACAAATTAAATCTGACAAGTTGGCTAAAAAGATTTTACCTTTCATTATGACAAATGAAAATGGTATTGTTACTTGGAAAGGTACAAATCAATGGAAAGTTTTAGGAAAGGAACACGTACATCCTATTTCTAATTTTAAGAAAGTACCAGTTAAATAAATTTATTATTAATATTTATTAATTTATTTATTTTATATTATTTAATATTTATTTAATATTATTTAATAATATTATTTCATAACTGTTGTTTGTTGTGGTGGATTTGTTTGATAATATTTCAATTACAATAATATTTAAAAATTAATTGTCAAAGTCATTGAATCAATATAATAAATAGGATAACAAATTGTCATTTATCAAAATAAAAAAGTGTATTGCTGCCAAAATTCCTACCATTGACATTTGTACCTGTCAAATTAAATAACAGTAAAAAAATGAGTGTTGCTCAACAACAACAACCGGTTGTTCATACTACCACTCAACAACAACAACACATCAATCATCATCATCATCAACAACAAGAACAACATCATTCATCAACTACTACTAATAATCAACAACAATTACAACAAGAACAACGTCAAAAATTATTAAATAAAAGAAAATTAGTAATTCAAGAAATCTTTCAAACAGAGAAGGAATATGTTAATGCACTTGAAACATTAGATAATATATTTATAACACCAATTAAACAACAACAATTATTAAAAGAAGAAGATACCAATGAATTATTTAAAGATATACAAATTATTCTAGCTGTTAATAAGGAAGTTTTATCTTTTATTGATATTTTTATTAAATATATGGAAGATCATAATTATAATGATGATGATCTAAATAATACTTTAAATACTTTAAATAGTAGTAATAATAATGGTAATAATAGTGTTGGTGGTGTTGGTAGTAGCAGTGTTAGTGTTGGCGGTAATACATTAGAAGTTAATAATAATAGTAATAATAATAATAATACAATATCTCCTTCTACACCAACAAGTGGTAATGATTTTACATCATCATTCTCTAATAATAGTCAACCAACTACTCCAACCACAAATAATACATCCAATACTAATACAAATACAACAAATACATCCAATACAACAAATACAAATTCAAATAATAACAAAGAAATTGAACAAAAGAAAAGAAATGCATTAATATTAGGTAAAAAGATAACACCAACATTAGGTGATATATTTCATTTAATGTCAGATTATTTAAAAAGTTATAGTAGTTATTGTAACAAGTATGAATTAATATTTAAAATGATTGAAGAAAAGAAACAAAAAAAGAGTAAATTTAGAAAGTTTTTAGAACGTACAGAATTTACACCTGATGCATTCAATGATTCAATTATATCATTCATGATTAAACCAGTTCAACGTATACCACGTTATGAAATGTTATTGAGAGAATCTATTAAAACAACTCCACAAGATCATCACGACTATTCACGTCTCATTTCAGCTGCACAAAAGATTAATAATGTTGCATCGAGAGTCAATGAAAAGATTAGAGAACAATTATGTAGAGAGAGAGCAATACAATTATCACAACAATTTAATTCAGATCAATTACCATTCGAATTGGTAAAGAGTAGTAGAAAATTTATAGCACACACTGTTATGGGTTACATTTCAGATCGTTCAGGTATTCAAATGAGATGTTTTATTTTATATAATGATTTAATTTTATTATGTAATTATACTGGTAGTAGTAATTCTAATAGTAATAATAATTCAAATAATAATTCTAATAGTACAAGTAATAGTACAGATCAAATGATGACTCAATTCTTTAATAATTCTAATAATTCTAATAATACAAGTAATAGTAATACAAATAATAATAATACAAATAATTTAACGAATATAACAAATATTAATGAAACTTATTCAAATGAACAAAAAAAGAAGGAAGTTGAAATATTTGATAATCCTAAAGTTAAATTTCATTTGAGATGTGCCATTTCATTATTATCAACACCATTAATATGGGCAGAATCATTACCAGATGGATATTGTATTGAAAATGCATTTAAATTAGTAACACGTGATAAAACATTTATACTATTTACAGAAAACAAAATTCAACGTGATTATTGGGTACAATTAATTAATGATCAAATGGATAAATTAAAAAAACAATTACCACATTTAAATGAAGAATCAAATGCTAATGAAATAATGTTAGTCAATAGTAGATATTTCTATTATGCAAGTGGAAGTGAAAAAGATAAGAGAATTGAAATGTTAAATTCACAAATGTCAGATTCAAGTGAAAGATTAAAAATTGAAACTTCACTTCAACAAGATCATTTAAATTTAATTATTGAACAAATACAGAAGGATGTTGATTTTATAGATCAACAATGTTATGATCATGAATATGTTCAATCAATGAATTATTTAAAATTACAACCATCACATCCACTATCAAATTCACATTCACAACATAGATTATCTGTTAATTCTCTAAATAATACCTGTGTGTTATCACCTTCCATTGATGATATTAATAATAATTCAAATGGATCTGGTAATAATTTACTTTCTAATTTAAATTCATCATCTGCTTCAAATTTAATAACAACATCTGCTGCTGCTGCTGCCAATAATAGTAGTAATAGTAATAGTAGTTCATCTATATCACAATCTAAAAGAAATAGTACAAGTATTAAGAGTTTATTTAGTGGTGGTAGTGTTAATAGTAATGCAACAACACCAACATCATCAGTTGCAACATCACCTGTTTCAGTATCACATGGTAATTCACTTTCACTTTCAAATTTATATGATCACCACGGTGCTCATTCACCTTCATCTTCGTATGGTTCAAGTCCACCTGTATATTTATCACCAAGTAATAATGCACTATCACCTTCACATCATCAGACAGGTCATTTGAGTGCATCGATAGCATTGAGATCATCATCATCAACATCAACAACAACAAATAGAGATAGATCTAATAGTTTATATAATACTAGAATTGTAATACCACAACAACGTAATTCACAATCACCTACCATTTTAAAAGAATTATTTCAAAAACTTAATACTGATTTTCAAGATCAAGAATTATCAACAAGTACTTCTAATTCAACAAGTAATAACATGACAACAAGTACATCTTCTATTAGTAGTAATAATAGTAATACTAATAATAGTAATAATACAAATAAAAGATTCATTTACAAAAAAGTTAACAGTTAAAATGATGTCAAAATTTAAAAAATCAGGTCAAAAGAAAAAGATCAAGACACAGATCAAATGTTATATTTAAGTGATGGAGAAGGTGAAGTGGATGAACCATTCTCTACTAATTTATTATCATACATGCAAGATATAACAAGAAGAAGAATTGATATGCAATACTTTGATGAATTTATTAAATTACATGAAAAACATGCTAAACAATTTGATCCTCTCATTCAGGAATTACAATTTGGATCAAAACCACAACATAATGTTGATAGATTATTGAGGAGGAAAGTATCAGAAATTAATTATGATAATTCAAATCAACAAGAAGATGCCATTTCATATATGAGTGGTGGTATGAGTGGTGGTATGAGTGATAATCATAGATTTAGTGTTTGTTCAGTGAATGATAATGAAATTAATACTTCAACTGAAATTACAGTTTCTTCACCAACAACTACATCTTTATTAGATTCTTCTAATAATAATAATAATAATACAATTATTAATGAATATTCTAATGATGATAATAATGATAATAATAATAATAATAACACAACAGATAATAGTGCAGTACTTTATCATTCCAATTCAACATTATCCAATAATTCAACAAGTGATAATAATAATTTATTTTCAACCATAACAGAACAACTTATAAAATTAAATCCTAATAGGGTAACACCACTTGTTAAAGAACATGTAATAGAAGAAATAGGTAATACTAAATATACAACATTAGTATTCAATCCATTATATGGATTAAAAGATTTACCTACTACTAGAAAATATAGATTACAATATATTGATGAATTTAAAGATTGGAATGAATCAAGTGTTAATGATGAATATTCAAATTTTTTAAAGAATTTTTCAGACAAGTTTGGAATTCCAAATGAAATTAACACATCATCATCACCTTCTAGATCTTCAAATGCAGATAAATCTAATCCATATAATAATAATAATAATAATAATACTAATACAACAACAACAACAGAAAATGATAAAAAGAGAAGAAGTTTATTCTTTTGGAAATAATAAATTATTTTATTGAAAGACCTATATTGAATCTTGTTATTATCTTTTTTTAAAATCTACAAATGATGATGATTAGCATCACCTTTCTTTTTTAAAAAAATAAGACACTCTACTTACTCAAATATCACAACTACAACTAGTAGTATTAAGATTTTAATCCTTAATAACTTGATAACTTCCGAAAGGGTTATGAAATTATCATAATTATTATCATTATTCAATATAAATACTTTCCTATTCTCATACCGCGGCTGTAAATACATCATATTACATCATCCATCATTTACTATCATTATCTCTCTCTATCTTATTACATCAAACAACATTAACAATACAAGAAACAACAATTCATCACACTAATTGTCTATTTACATCATCCTATATTATTATTATTATTATTAATTATAAAAAGAAAATGTCATCATTTAATTTACATCAACAACAACGTAATGTATCAACAACATCTACATCTCCTTTTAATTTTCATGATTTTTCATTAGAAATGACAAATTTAAATAATCAAACAATTAAAAAATCATCACGTTTAGATTCTTATTTAGGAAAGAATAATAATACTAATAATAATAATCAAAATACTACCAATAATTCACCACGTAAATTTTTAGAAGATGATTTAGGAAATAAAGCTAATAATCCACGTCGTAGAAGATCATCTGTTATGAGACATATATCATCTATTACTACAAATAGAGATGAATCTAATATACCAAATAAAGAAAATCAAAAACAAATAATTGAAGAAGAAAAGAAAAAGAAAAGATTAGCACAATTAGAATATATATTTAGAGATCAATTAAAAGAAGAAGAAGAAAGAATGAAACAATTACAAAAAAGGAAAAATTCAAATACAAATATGGGAAAATTATCAAGACAATCATCATTTAATTCATCATCTAATAATAATTTATTAATTAATATACCATCACCTAATAATAGTTCTAATAATACTTTATTATCACCAAATATTCAACAACAATATTATCAATTTACAAATAATAATAATTTAAATAATAATTATTCATCATCTCCTCATTTATCACCACATAATAGTTATTTATCACTTAATCATCAAAATCATTCATCACCAAATCATTTAAATAATTCACATAATAATAATATATTATTACATAATCAAAATCATTCACCTAATTCTTCTTCTAGTCATAATTTACATTCAAGTAATTCACCTAATTCTCAAATGATAAATCGTGCTAATAATTTTCATTCATCATCACCTATAAATAATCCACCTACATTATTATCGCCTTCATTTAATAATTTACATTCAATTCATCATCATTCTAATAATACTAATAATACTAATAATAATAATAAAATATCAAATAATAATAATAATATAAATGATTTAAAAGCACCACCTAAATTATTTATTGATGATGATGAAGAAGATGATGAAGAATTAAAAAGACCATCAATTGTAAATTATTTAAAAAATAGAATTAAAAGAAATGATTTAAATGAAATATTACCATTTATGGATAGATTAAATTTATCATATTTAAAATATAAAGAAATACCAAATGATATTTCATTATTTTCTGGATTAATTGAATTAAATTTATCACATAATTATTTAAAAATATTTAATGGAATGTTAATAGCAGAATCATGTCCAAATTTAATTAATTTAGATTTATCTTTTAATAGAATTAATAATATAAATATGGTAATTGATTTATGTAATTTAAAAAAATTAATTACTTTAAATATATCAAATAATCCTATTAGATTTATTGATAATAGAATTGCAATTTTACAAAAATTATTACATTTTAAACCAATTCAAATGATGGATAAGGAAAAATTAAAAGATTTGGAATTATCTAAAATTAGAAATAAAAGAAAAACATCAATGAAATTAAATCATTTTAATGATACAATTAATCATTCAAACAATTCAAATAATTCAAATAATTCAAATACAAATAATAATAACATGTTATCACCAAGATCACCTAAAACACCAAGATCACCACGTACTGGAAATCATAAATTAATTGTAAATATTGAAACACCTTCATTATCTACTACTAATACTAATAATAATAATAATAATGAAAATCATTTAAATACACCTAATATATCTATTACAAATAATGATATAGATCATCATCAACAATTAGATTCTAATAATAATAATTTAAGTAGTAATAATCAACATAATTCTAATACAAATACAAATAATAATGAAAATAAATTCATGTTACATACAGAGAGTAGTATAAAAAAAGATGCAAGTTTATTTAAAAGTAATCCAATATATGAATCACAATTAACATTAAATAAAGTAAAAAAAGCTAAATTATTAATTACTAGTTTAAGAAGATGGAATCAAAAAAGAGAAAATTCATCATCATCAAATAATTCAAATAATTTAAATAATTTAAATAATTTAGAAATGAATATTAAATCTAAAATTAAACAAACTGTAAATTCACACATTCCAATAGACATGTCACCATTTATACAATCAATGAATCAACATATTAATATTAAATCATTACAATCTGTTACAACAACAATACAATTACAAGATAATTCAAAATCTAAAGTTATTGATGTTAAAAAATTTAGAGGAGAAGATTCACCATTTCCATCTTTACAAGTTTTAAATGGATTTCCAATATCAGCTGAAGAATATTTAATTTCCTTAAATGAAGAAATTTATGATACATGTTCAAAATCAAATAATTTAAATGATTTGGAAAAGAAAAATCAAAAAACTTTAATTTTAAAAGATAATGCTAAAAAAATTAAAAGAAAAATTGAATTTGATTCAACTGTTGATTTTACAAATAGAAAATTTTCATTATCTGCAACAAAAGATTTATTAAAAAGAAGATATTTACAACAAAAATCTAATTCTAGTAATAATTCTAATAATAATACTGCTAATAATACTTCATCTTTAACTTTTGATGAATTTGTTAAACATACTTGGGTTGCAGAAGATGATGAATTTGTAGATGAAGAAGAAGAAATACATTTAGAACAAAAAAAAAATAATTTAAATAATTCTAATAATAATTCTAATAATGGAAATAATTCTAATAATACATCTGATAATAATACAAATAATTCAAATAATACAAATAATTCAAATTCAAATAATTCTAATAATAATTCTAATAATAATAATTCAAATAATATTGTAAATAATTCAACAACACAAAAATTAAAAGATTTAAATGTTCATGTTACATTTTCAGATGTAATTAAAAATGAATTTTATGAAAATCGTAAAGTGACAGATGACATTTTAAATACTAAACGTAAATCAATTATAGATTTTAGACCATTTAAAGAACAATTATTAGATTTAACACCTGATCAAATTGAAATGAAATTTAAAAGAATTGAATTAAAAGAAAATTCATCTAAATTTAGAGATTTAATTGAACATAAAATTGATGATCGTGAAATTTTTATTACAAAATTAAAACAAGAATATGAAGAATCTAAAAATCCTAAAAAAAATTTAAATTTAAATGATGAAATTACAAATTATTTACATAAAAAAGATGATCAACGAAAATTTATACCTAAAAAAATTGAATTAATTTCAAATTCAAATACAAAATTAAATGTTCCATATTTAGATAAATTTTCATTAGGTTCAAAATATTTAGAAGAATTAGGAATGATACATGATCATTTTAATGAAAAATCAAGAGTTAATGAAAGTAATAATAATACTTTAAATAATTTAAATAATTCCAATAATAGTAATACAAATACAAATACAAATAATAACAATACGAACAATACAAATAATAATACAAATAATGTACAACAAGATAGTAGAAGAGAATTTGAAGAATTAAAGGCTTTGAAAATGACAAGAAAGAAATATTCATTGGAAGGTAAAAAATGTTTAATTGATGGAAAGGAATTTGTTTTTTCAAATTTATTTGTTTAAATTATAATAAATTTTGAAGAATTATGATTTTTACATTTATTTAATGGTGTTATTGATATTTGATTTGGTTAAAAATTGAGAAAAAAATTTGGCGCCAAATCTAATTACATTTTTAAAGGCTTGTTTTAAATCCCGCCTCAATAAAACATTTTCAAAAAAATGGCCCCACAACCACACAATCCATTCGGTCACGTACAACAAAAGCTCAATTTTAGTCATCCACTTTTGATATCGGCAGAAGATGAGGAAATTGATTCATTCATTAGACAAAGAAGGCTAAACAATTAAAGATCCAAAGAATGTTACAGCTAATTTTACTTTGGACTATGATTCTGTTGATGGAAAGGAACCAAGTAATCTTGATGAATCTTGGGCTAAGGATTCCGAATTAGATCCAAGAGAAATTTATATGAATCATTGTTCGAAAATTGGAATTGATCCAACATTTGAATTTATCTTTGCATTGAACGACAAGAATATCAAGTCATGTATTTTATCGAATAGGAAAAAGATGTTGACAGATAAGGATGTTATTTGTATTGCAACAGCTCTTACAACAAACAAGCACATTTTAGAATTGGATTTGAGTGATAATAACTTGACTGAGGAAATATCCTCTTATTTAGGAGATATGCTTAAAAGGAACACTGTTTTACAAAAATTTACTTGTGGAAATAACAAATTAGGAGATCAAGGCATTTCATACATCTATCAGTGCATTGGAAGTAATCCATTCTCGCTAGTCAATTATATAGATCTGAGAGGTAATAGAATTAGTAGTGCTGCTGCATATTTGAGTTCAGTTTTTGCTTCCAATAGAATTCAAATTTTAAATTTACAAAACAATTTAATTGATGAAGAAGGTGCAAAAGTTATAGCCTTTGAATTGATGAATAATACATCACTAAAAGTTTTGAATTTACAACATAACAAGATTGGTGATAAAGGTGCTTCACATATTGCTAAAATGCTTGCCTCAAATATCACATTACAAGAGTTAGATCTTGGCTCAAATAGAATCAGTGTTGAAGGTGCTTCTTCACTTGTAACAGGACTGAAGAGTAACAAATCACTTTTAAAGTTAAATTTGAGATCAAATATAATGGGTGATCCAGGAGCATACATGTTCTCAAAATGTTTGACTCAGTAAGTTGTTTGAAAATTTCTTGTGTACCAACTAATATATGAAAAGAAATTCAAACTTTTTGGAAGAATTATATTTGGGATTCAATGGATTTACAATTGATGGAGCTGTTGCTCTTTCGAATATGCTTAAAACAAATAATAGACTCAAAAAGTTTGATATTCAAGGAATTATGCTTGATTTAACGTCAATGAAAATTATTTCTGATTCATTGAAAGAAAATCACTCACTCTTGAAATTATATCTCGATATTGATAGTGATTCTACCAAGTTAGCTCCACAAGTTGCAAAAACCATTTCAGAAGCACTTCAATCAAATAACACTTTACAAGATTTAATTATTGGTGGAGATATGGACTTTGAAGAATCTATTAATCCAAGAAATTCCATGTCAAGTGTAAGTTTATTAGTAATAATTTAAAACTCATTTCAATAATAGATGCCTAGTTCTGTTCAATCAACACCAAGGCAACATTTTTCAAAAGATATGGGAAAGAAACAATTTGCTTTGGAAGAATCTCCAAGAATTCATTTTGGTCATCCAGTTAATCATTCTCAACACTCTGCTCTTTCCCATCCAAGTATGAAACCAATTGATACTAGTTATAAAGGATTATTTGATGATGTTTTAGGTGAAGATGAAATATCAGATGTTGATAGTGAACCTGAATCAGTTAATATTCCAGTACAAGAAACAAAACTTCACAAACAACCTTCAACTCCTTCCAATGAGAATTGCACAATCTCTCATAAGCAATTCAAACTCATTGAAGATAGATTTGAAAAGTTGGAACAACTAGTGTTTACAATTCAAAAGGAAACAAAGGAAAGTATTAATCATCTGTTTGTTCAAGTGAGAGAGGATGTTGACAGTGTTAAAAACTATTCAACGAGATTGATTGATACCTCTTTGAAGAATTATCATAGTAATTTTGAACATATTTTGCAACAATATAATGTTAATTCTACACCTTTGAAAGGAAGTTTATCAATGTCACCAACCAAATCAATTAATAATTCGTTAGGAGCACTGAGAGAATCATCAGCCTATCTTGAACAATTAAAGGCAGAATTGGAAATGAAGGTTGCTTCAAGTGTTAGAGAAGTTGAGGAAAGAATTCAAGGAAGAATAACAGATGTTGATTACAGATTTAATCAAAGTATTGCAACACTTCATAAATGTGTTGATGAAAAATTGGAGAGACAACAAAAAGTAATTGGAAGAATGACTGAAGAACAACGTTGGATTGAAGAGGAAGGAATTAAGCTAAGAGTACAACATGAAGCTAAGGTTGAAAATATGATCAAGACAATTAAGACTGATTTAGAACAAATGATATCTGAATCAAAGCAATCTGTCACTGATACAAAGAGTACACTCTCACTCAAGTACAATACTATTGAAAAGAGAGTTGAGGATTTACAAAAGAGGTTCCATTTTGAAGAGGAGAATAGACAGTTATTGAATACACTCACCAGAACTACCCAACACTTGCCAGATGATGCTTCATATGCACCACCTGTTGTTAATACCAACAATGAGGGAAATAAGAGAGGATCTTCATTGTCAATGAGAAGTAGTCCTTCCTCAACTAATAAGGGTTCAACAAATCCAATTAATCATCATCGATCACCAAATAGTCATCAACAAGATAATGTGGATCCAACTCACTACAATATGATTCAAGCTCTTCTTTCAAAGAGTAAGGAAGTATTGGAAAGAAATCAAGGTGCAACTTCTCCAACCTCAACAACTAGTTCACAACGTTCTCGTACTGGTAGTACAGCTTATCGTCCATCAACTCCAGCTGAAAGAGAATACTAATTTATTCCTTTTTATTTAATTTAGATTTTAAATTTTCAAAGAAACCCTTCTTTTCATGTTCTCCTTGTTGTTCAGATGATGTATCATCCGATGATGAAGATGTTGTATTTGGAGCATTAACATTTCCAACTCTTCCAGTTTCTGATTGAGCATATAATTCGAATAATTCACGTTGTTGTGATGATAAAGATTTTGGAATTTGAATATTTAAATAAACATTCAAATTACCACCTGTAAACTTATTCTTTGGTTTGATACCCTTTCCTTTAACAGTAACTCTATCACCAGGTTGAACACCAGATGGAATTTGAATTTGTAATTTTTCATCTGTAATTGAATTTAATTCAACTGAACCACCTAAAACTGCTTGTGAAAGTGAAATATTAATCTTTG
Source organism: Naegleria gruberi (assembly GCF_000004985.1). Taxonomy (NCBI): domain Eukaryota; phylum Heterolobosea; class Eutetramitea; order Acrasida; family Naegleriidae; genus Naegleria; species Naegleria gruberi. The sequence continues at coordinate 17,641 of NW_003163304.1, forward strand.
TATCCAAATCATCACCCTTTCTAGTAAAAGTACGATCAGGTTCAACAAAAACTTCTAAAAACATATCACCAGGTGGACCACCTCTTTGACCAGCAGCACCTCTACCTGGTAATCTTAAAGTAGAACCTGTATCAACACCAGAAGGTATTGTAACTTCAACAGTTCTCATTTCAGATGTATATCCTTCACCTTTACATGATGGACAATCTTCATGAATTTTACCAGCTCCATTACAACTATCACAAGTTGATCTTAAAATGAAAAATCCTTGTTGCATTGTCATTGTACCTGTTCCATTACATTTTGTACATGATTTTGGTTTTGTACCTGCTTTAACACCTGTTGCATTACAAGGTGTACATTCAATAGCCTTATTAATTCTTAAATCTTTTTTAGTTCCTGTAACTGCTTCTTTAAGACTAATTCGAATAGATTTACGAACATCAGCTCCTTGACGAGGTCCACGTGGTTGTCCACCACCACCACCTGCCGATCCAAATCCAAATGGATCTCCTTCAGGTCCTATTATTTTAAATTATTATTACAATATATTAAATATTATAAACATTACAATATATTAAATAAACATTTAAAAAATAATAATACATACCACCTGCACCAAAAGGACCACCTCTTCCAAAGAATTGATTAAATATTTCTTCAGCTTGTTCACGTGACATTCCACCACCTCCACCGAAAGGATTTCCACCACCACCAATTCCAGTCATATCATACATTCTACGTTTTTCATCATCAACTAGAATTTGATAAGCTCCATTCAATTCTGCAAATTTCTCTTTAGCATCTGCAGCCTTGTTAATATCTGGATGAAACTTTTTAGCCATTTCTTTAAATTTCTTTTTAATTTCTTCCTTAGTTGCTGTTTTTGGAACTCCTAATATTTTATATGGATCTTTTTCTTTTAATATTAAATTGGCTTTTTAGTATTATTAAATAGTATTATTAAATATATTATTGTACAATAGTAAATGTAACTTACATGTATGAAATTGTCTAGTAAAATTATTATTCGAATTAAAAATAGAAGATTGTTTATGACGATTTAAACTAGACTTTAAGAAGGTAGATGTGATGGTTGCGGAATGAATATTATTGCTTCCTCTTGTTAAGAGGAGGTTTCGGACTAATGATACCGAGGTTGATGTTGTTCTTCTCATTTTTTTTATTGAATTAATTTTTTTATCATCAAATCAATTTCCTTCATCAAATATTGACTGAAAAAACATCGGAATTTTTCAAGATGGTCCTACCTCTTTTTCTGAATCAAATTACGGGATGAATTCATATTACATTGATATACATTTACTTGGTTTCATATGTATTCATAATAGTAAAATATTAAAGTAAAATAATTCATCATCCTTTTATTCAACAACTTTCTTTCAAGTGTTTTATAAAGATAAAATTCAACAAAATATTAAACATCAAATAAAATGCCTGCAAAGAAACAAGTAGCACCACCATCACAGAAGAGCAAGCCTTCATCATCAACAGGCAGGAAATCAGCATCCACAACAACAAAAAAGAACAAGGCTTCTTCTTCATCAACAAAAGAAACTAAACAACAAGAATTAAAGAGAAAACGTGATGCTGATAGTGATTCCGAACAAGAAGAAGAAATTAATAATTTAAATGAATTTGATGGTGATGAATTAGTATCACATAAGAATGATTCTAAAAAAGTTAAATTTGAAGAAGATGATGATGATAATGAAGCTATTGAATCATTAAAACAAAAAGAACCACCACAAAATAGACAACCAGGTCTTGAAGATGAAGAAACTAAAAAGGAATTATCAGCAGTCATTTCTGAAATTTTAAATAGACAAATTCAAAAAGATAAATCACAAAAGATTTCAACTGAATTACCTTTATTAGTAAATTCTAAAGCAAAGACTTATCAACGATTTATGGAATTTATGAAAGAAGAAAAAGAAGTTAAATCTGTTGAAAAGCAAAGAAGAAGATTACTTCTTAGAAATTGTCAAGCTCCAGCTATTTCAGATTGGGAAAAGGAAAAATCTCTTTCAAATGTTGCTACTCAAGGTATAATTAAATTATTGACTGCTGTTTTACAAAAGAAGAGAGAATCTAATAATGCTTAACTTTCAAAATCCCTTTCACATAAATTTGGAATGTAGTTTTTAATGATCAATTTGGATTTTTCTCTTTCTCTCTCAATGGATTGCATTGATTGTAAAATGAATTGTTTCTTTTGTTCAACTTGTTGTCTGTGTTGAGCTATTTCCTTAGACTGTTGAATGATTCAAAGATATTACATAAATAGTTGACGCATTAAAGTACTTACTACTCGCTCTTGTTCCTCAATTGCTCTTTTCAATTCTTCCAATTGTTTCATCTTTTCTTCAATTTCTTTAACTAGTCCAGTGTGATCCTCATTAAATTGATTCAAATGTGTCTCGGCTATAAGTTCATGTTTTTTCAGTGTATCTATATCTCTAGATGTTTCTCCAAGTGAATCAGATAGAATGTTCAATCTGGTTTTTGCTTTAACGAATTGAGACAGATACTTTTCAACCTCACCTCTATTTTCACCACTTGTTTTGCTCAATATTGATTTGAAAGTCGAAACAATGGAAGGATCTATTCCTCCACTTGTTGATAATCTGTTTTCATTCGTTATTGATTCTTGTTTTTTCTTTTCTTTTTGCTGTTTTAATTCATAGTAAGAGGAAATCACTTGTTTAAGAGCAAAGTTAACAGCTTGTGATTTGATAGGAGCTCTACAAGTTGGACATTTCTTATTTGACAATAATCCTAAACAATTCTTACAAAAACAGTGTCCACATGGTACAATCATCATTGGTGTGTGATCATTATCTAACATTAATTCAAAACAAACTCCACATTTATGATTTTCCATTTCATTATCTAAAAAGTTTTCATCTTCCTCATTCAATCCTTCATCCTTCTTTTGGTCCTCCAAAATTGATTTTGAAATCTTGTATTCTTCCTTCAATGATTTCTCAACAGTATCAGTTAATAATCCAATAAAACTTGAATTTAATTGTGTTGGTTTACCTGGATCTGAATGATGATGTACTGGAATTACTTGTTCTTTTATAATGTTTCCTTCAATTCTCTTCCTTAATTGTTCTTTTGCTCTTTCTTCCAACCATCTGAGAGTAATGTAAATTAAGAAAGCTCATAACACCTACCTCTTCTTTTTTTCATCTAATTCCTCTCGTGTCATTGCAACCTTTGTAGTCATTGTTTGAGAATTCCTTACAGGCTGAAGAGACTGCATTTGAAGCGATTGCACGGATTGAACAGTCAGCCCAGGACTACCCTTCATCTTTGGGTCAGGATTTTTAGCTTTCGGCTTGGTTTGTTTATTCATTATTATCTTCCGATGATGATGACTATTTAAATGTTGAGCTAAATATTAAACAAGAAGGTGGCTTGATTTTTTCCAACTTGTTTATTTTTAAAATTGTAGAAAAAGATGGCGCCAAAATAATGTTCACTTCAGTTGTGGTGAGTAGGAAGTTCAAAGAAGCAACTATATTAACTCTATTTTAGAATTATTAATATATTTACTATATTGAAAAATTACAAAATCTCACTATAGGGACATGGAAATAATAATTGTAATAATAATAATCAATAAAAAATAATTTTTTTTATTTTTGAATTTAGAAAAAAATGCTCCAACAACAATTTAAAAACAAGGCTTGTTTAATGATTGTGATGATGATGTTAGTCATCTCCTTTATTAATGGGTTTGATATGGATGCATATAGATTAATTCAATATGATAAAGGAAGTCAACAATATGGTTCTAGATTGACCGGAGTAAATTCACCAATTAGTATTGCAAATTTTGGTTCATCATCAATTTCTGCTAGAAATATTATTGTTTTAAATATTGAACAATTATTAACTAATAACACAAAGAATGCTAAATTACAAACAATTATTAATAGAGAAGATGTTAGTGGATTATTAATTGTTTTACCAAGAGATGGATTAAATTTTGAAATTATTGAACAATTTAAATCTATTGAAAAACAATTACTTGTTTCTAAATTTGAAAAGCCAATTTATTTCATTTTCAAGAATGATAAAACAAGTCAAATGATTAGAGATATTGAAAATGGTAGTGATTCTATTTTAGATGAATCTTATCAAGCTGTTATTACTGAACAAGAAGCTAAACCAATTGAACAAATTCCAGTTGTTAATATTCATAGTTTGTTAAATGGAAAATCTAATGAAAAATCACAAACCATTGGAATTGTTGCTCATTATGATACTATTAGCTCAATTCCAGGATTATCTGCAAGTGGATCTTTTGGAGATAGTACTGGTGTTATTGGATTATTAGAAATTGCTAGATTATTCCAAAAGATTAACTCTGCTCAATCTACCAAGTTATCTCATAATTTGTTATTTATCTTGACTGGTGCTAGCAGATTAGGTTTTACTGGAACTAAACATTGGTTAAAGAATGCTGATCAAAGATTAATTAATCAATTGGATTTTGTTTTATGTTTGGATAGTTTGGTTTCCATGACTGAAAAGAACAAGTTATTTATTCATATTTCTGAAAAGAGTACTGATAAGAATGTTATTAATTTATTTAAGCAATTTTTAAAGACTGCAAAACAAATGCAAATCGATCTTCAATTCATTGAAAAGAAGGTTGAAAGAGAAATTGTTTGGGAACATGAAATATTCTCAAAGAAGGGTATTTCTTCAGCAAGTATTTCATCTCAATCTGCTCCATCTCCATCTTTGTTAACAAAGACAAATTCATTAGATCAATTACCTCTTGATATTGAACAATTGAAGAGAAATGTTAGATTAATTACTGAATCTATTGCTAATCACTTGTCGGAAAATATCAAGATTGATAATTTGGATTATGATGAAAAGTTTATCAGATCCTTCTTGAAAATTATGACTAAATCATCAAGATTTACTCCAACATTGAATAAGGATAATGAAATTGTTAAGAATCTCAAAGTTACTCTCCAACAATACACAAGTCAAGCTCAAGTTCAAGATTTCATTATTGGTAATTCACCATACAAATTCTTTACCAATACTATTGTCAAATTATCCATTCATAAGGTCTCACCAATTTCATTGGATTTAATTTTAATTTCATGTGTTCTTACTTATTTGTTAGCTTTACACATCTATCTTGTTGGAACCAAATCATTTACTTCTAATTTACTTTCATTATTCGAAAAACAAGAAAGAAAGAAGAAATAAATATTCACCATTATTTCAAAAACATTGTTTTATTGAACCCAACATCAATTAATGTGATTGAGAAACAACAGTATTATCATAATCATACTCTGTTGGTAGTGGTTATTTGAATGTGGAGAAAGAAATAAATTCAAATAAAATTCCAAAAAAATATTCAATACAACATTCTCTCTAGGCTACTTTGAAAATGCACAAGAAACAAAAGATGATGACCCAGCCAATTGTAAGTATTTAAATACATGATCGGATCATTTTAACAATAATTAAAGACTCAAGTTTTTGAGTATTTGAAGCAGGGAAGTAGAATTCAAATATGGTTATATGAAAATACTGATTTACGGATAGAAGGAAATATTCTAGGATTTGATGAATATATGAATATTGTTTTGGATGAAACGGAAGAAATTTATACAAAGAAATCACAAAGAAAGAAAATTGGAAGAATATTATTAAAAGGTGATAATATTTCTCTTATTAGAGATGTTACAAATGTAAAACAATAAATGTAATTTATAGAAGAGCCAATAATTCATGATCAATTTTATGTAAATCCAATATTACCATCTGTGCACTTGAATATTTAAATATTTAATTAAAGGCTTGAAAAAAGACAATATCAAAAAAAATGAATAAGAACAATCCACCTTCTGCTCTCTCATCATATGATTACGCATCCGATTCAAACCCAGATGTTCTTCAAAGAATTGATGCTGGTACAGGTAGATTCAAGTACGCAACATATTATCTTATCAAAAGACCAATGGCTGCTTTTGGCTTCTTTTCATGTGCTGCATCATTCTTTTCAATGGTTGCTAGTTTAGTGAGTGGTCAAAATGCTAGAACTGTAAAGTTTTGGAATACTAGTTTTGTACTTTCAGCTGCTGTTGGATTATTATCTATTCAATATTATTCTAATAATCCTCCAAAATTTACAAATTATGGTGAAGAAGCCATTAGAAAAGGAATTGCCAAGTATTCTAATGCTCAAAAGAACAAGCCAAAATGGGAAAATTAATTTACAAATAATTACAATTTGAAATCTATAACGGAAATTGTTAAAGATCTTTTGTGAATAATCAAATTGCAGAGTTGTGATGTTTTATTGTAGCATCACAAAAGAAAAACACAGAAGAGGATGATGAACCAAATTTATATTGGGTTATTGAAAATAAAAAAGACAGATCTCACTATTAATCTTTTATCAGAATAAATAGTAGAAATATTAAGGAAATATTGTCAATTCAATTCTCATAATATTAACTGATTCTCTCCATCATTTGATGACTGTAGTATTTATCACGTTCCACATCCTCCCAACGTAAGCAAAATTCTATTAAAAAATTCAATCAAAAAAATGTTGCCACAAGACAATAACACTCCACCACAAGATCCTTCCGATCCAAACCAAGCTGTCCAAGCAGCTGGTATGAATGAAATGAACCAAAAACTCTCAGAATTATCCGAAAGAGAAACTGAAGAATTGGTTAAAAGTTTCCAAGATCACTTTAACGATTGTACCAAAGCTTGTAAGAAGCCTAATATTTTAGTTGCTGGTATTACTGGTGCTGGTAGGTTTATTTAATGATCTGTGATGATTTGATTGTTATTATTGGAATTTAATTATAATAATATTCTTTTTAATGGCGATTAATGATGACGATGAATTAATTATTATTATTATTGGATTTAATATTATTTTGATTAGGTAAAAGTAGTTTAGTTAATGCAGTTTTTGGTGAAGAATTAGCTAGAGCAGGTGCCGGTATGCCTGTGACTCAACATTTCCAAAAGTATGAACCATCCGATAAGCCAGTTGTTATTTATGACTCTAAAGGATTGGAATGGAACAGTCACGAAGAATTTATTAAAGAAACTGGTAAATTCTTTATGCAATTGAGACAATCACCAGATGTTACTAATCATATCCACGTTGTTTGGTATGTTGTCAATACTGCTCGTGGTAGATTTGAAAACTTTGAAGCTGAAGTTGTTAGAGAAGTTTTCTCACCAACACCTGTCATTTTCGTTTTAAATAAGAGTGATTTGGCTGATACAACTCAATTGAAGGCAATTAAGAAAGTTATTGAAGATGAAAAATTGGAACATAATAAGGGTATTCATGTTTGTATTTCAAAGAGAGAAAATTGGACTCAATCTTGGTGTCCTGATTGTTTAAGTGATGACGTTTTTTATGATGAAGAAACTAAACAATTAGAATGTAGCGATTGTGGTTATAATTGTATTCTCCAAGATAGTTATGGTATGAAGAAGTTGATTAATCATACTTGTGAACTTTTACCTGAATTGGCAAGAGATGCTTTCATGTACTCACAAATTGCATCAATGGCTGAAAAGGATAGAAGAGCTAAAGAAATTGTTATTGATTATACCAAGGAAATTACAATTGATGCCAAAGGTTCATTTATCAAAAAGATTGCAGAAATGTGTGCTAAATTATTTGTTATTTGGGGTTGGCCATTAACTGGTGACACTTTCAAAGAAGGTTTGGCTGATATGCAACGTGAATACATGTCTCAACTTAATTTCAAGGAAAGATATGCTGCTGTTGCTGTTGACAAATTGTTTGGGTCAAGACTTTCTAAAGCTTTCAGTGGTGTCATTGGTTTAACAATGAACAGAGGTATGAAGAAATTGAACGAACAATTGATTGAAAAATGTGCTAAGGGCGAACTTAAGGAAATGAAAATGGAAGATTTTATTAAGGAATCTGATTTGACAGAAGATTTCATCAAATTCTTCTTTGAAATAGCTCTTACACAAGGTGTAGATGTTGCTCTCGATAAGTTATGGGATTTGTCAAGTGAAGAATTGGTTCAATTGATGGGTCAAATGGACTTTAATAATGCTGGATTATTTGGTAACGTTAACTTTGAAGAAGCAGCTAACATTGAACAAATTGAACAACTCATTCAAAATGTTGATGATGTTTCCATCTCTGAAGTTGATGTCGAAGGCTTAGATGAAGAAGAAAAAGCACTTTTGAAGAAATCACCAGAAGATGAACAACCACCTGTTGATTAAATATTATTCATCCCATGTATTTATTGAAATAATTCGGAGTTAAGAGATCTTTTGACTTTCTTCAAAAGGTTACGGTAGAATTGTTTTGTCGTTGTCTTATTGTCATCAACGTTTATCAAATTAAGGTCTCCCCAGAGAGTTGGATGAATACACTACTACAGCAATTCTGTTTTGTTTGTGCCTTAGCTAAAAAGACAAACTGTAAAAAAATGAGTAACGCGGTTTTAACTTCTGCAGATTTTGATTTTAGTAAGAATGAAATCAAGTCCTACGTAAAAGTAAGTAAGAATGAAGCCTTATAGATTGGAGTTGTTAATTTATAAAGCTTGATTTTGATTTTGAAGGACAACGTGATCGGGAGTTAACTCTTCGTAAGGGAGATGTTGTTGGTGTAACAAAAGATAATATTGCTGGATGGAGTATTGGTAAAATTGGTGATCGAATTGGATTATTTCCAGCCTCATTCGCATCACCAGTTAAATGTGCAGAAGAGCAAGCAGGTAAAATTGTATTAAAGATTTGGAGAAGTTACAAATTTAAAAAGGGATTATTAGGAAGTATGTGATTTCTTCATTCTTAATATTAAATTAATATCTATCTAAATATAATAATACTACCAATACAAATAGAAAATAGAGTTAGAGAAATTATGTGTATCGTTAACGAATTGGTGGACACAGAGAAGAGTTATTTGTACTTTTTGGAAATTCTTGATACTCTTTATATTCAAATGTTTGAACAAAGAATTGAAGCTAAAAAACCAATTATTTCACAAGATGAAATTAAGAAACTCTTTGGTAATGGTAAGTTTGAGAGTTTCGATTTTATAGAATTTGATCATCATTGAATAACTAGTGAGACAAATCAGAAATTTAACAAAAATTCTATTGAATGAAATTCAAAAACAGAAAGATGAAATTACTAATAGTGGCAATATTCCAAAGATTCTTGATGTATTTGTTAGACATGTAAGTTGTTGAAACTCTATATTTTAACCAATATTACCATTACTACTTCCACCATCTAAATTGCAACAATTTATTACTATTTCTATTATTTTAGCTTCCATTTCTAAATTTCTATAGTGATTATGTTAAAGGTTATGATATGGCAGTTGAAATTACTAATGATTTATGTAAGAAGAATAAGGAATTTGAAAAAATATTGAAACAATTTAGAGATGATCCAAGATCTAAAGGATTAGGTTTAAGAGATTTATTACCAAAACCAATGCAAAGAATATTTGGTTATAAGAATTTGTTTGATAGATTAGTTAAGATTACACCATCAGAATCTGTAATTTATTGTAAAGTAAAATCATTGGGTGATAATATGGAAAAGATTGTATCAAGAATTAATGAAAGTAAGAGACATTTTGAAACCACACAAAAAGTAGCAAGTCAACTTGGTAAATTATTAATTTCATGGAGAAAATTCATGAAGGAAGGTAGAATTAGAATTGTAAATGAAAAGGGAGAAGAATGGGCAGATTGTTATTTGGCATCTGATATATTTGCTTATACAACAGGAAAGAAAGATATTGCTTATTTCCCATTAGTATTTACTACTTTATCTGATAATGGTGAAACATCTTTAATTTTATTAACTCTTAATGAACCTCCACTCATGTTAAGATTTTCTGATGTTTCTGAAAAGAATGAATGGTTTAACTTGACACGAAGAAATATTGAAGAAGAAAAAGCTCTCAATGCTAAAAAGTATAATATTACAAATCCAATTGATGAAGCTAGTAGATGGGTTCAATCAATTGGTGAATTTGAACAAAAGAATAAGGCAATTGATATGTTAATAGCTGAATATTCTGTTCATAAAGCATCATTGAAAGAGTATGAAAGTTCTATCAATTCATACAAGAGTGAAATTAGAGATTTGATTGAAAATATTAAAAAGATACATGAAGAAAGAAAGAAATTAGATAATACTTTAGAAGAAAGTAAGAATATTCAAGAATTAGTGAATGAGCAGGAATCATTATTATCAACTGTTGAAAAACAAAGAGAAATGTTCCTTAGTTTATGTACCGATGAAAGTTCATTTAGAAAATTATTTGGAACATCTGATACTAAATTCCAAGCTGAAAAAGGAAACTTTGATCAAGTTAGAAATCAAAGAAATTCATTCGATTCTCAAAATTCAAATTATTTAACCTCAAATGTAATTATTGATGCAAAAACTCAAGAATCGATTGAACAATTGAAGAGAGAATATGGAGAAGAATTTTCACTTATTCACAATGTTATTCAACAATTGGATCATCAAGAAATTAATTATGAAATGGTTTATCAAAAACAAGAATATGAAAATAGAAACAAGTTTTTGGAAGAAAGAAATAGAACCCTTGAAGAGAATAATCAGAAATTGAATAGAAAAGTTACAAAATTATATGAAAAGATTAAATTACTTGAAAGCAGTATGACTGAAACTTTACAAAAGAATAGTTTTGACAAATTCTCAATTGAAATTAAGAGTTTATTTGAACAAAATGATGAAATCAATGTTAAAAAAATTGAAACTGCATGTGAAAGAATTGGAGCTAGTGAAATTGATAGTAAATATGAAGAAACTATCAAGAAGAAGGATGCAGAAATTGAAGAGTTGAAGAAGATAATTTCTGATTTTAATAATGCTAGAAACGATGATGAAGTTATTGAAGATGTCAATGAATTAAGTAGTAGAAATGCTAAATTGATGAATGAAATTAAATTAGTAACAACAACATTGGGTAATGTTAGAGAAGAAAAGATTAATGAGAGAAAACATATTTCTAAACAATTAGAAGAACTCTCAATTACATACAAATCCCAAATTCAATACTACATTTCAACAAACAAAATGTTGTTGAATCAAATTTCAACTTCCCAACAAGCTGTTACTGATATGCAATTAGAACTTGCAAATATGTTTGAAAAATTGGAAAGAAACTTTATCAGAAACTCTGATAGTAGCCAAACAATTGATGAGTTAAGACAACAATTGGAAAAGTCAAAACAAGATAATATGAAACTTCAATTCTCTCTTGCCCACTCAATCACAAAGGAAATGAAATGTCAAAAGTTGTTGGAAGAAGAAAAGCAAAAACTTATCCAATCCGAACAAAAACTGTCTCAATCTGATCAAGAACTCAACGCGTTGAGAAGAAAATCTTTCAGACTCCCAACAACTGAAACATTACCATCAAGATTCTCAATCAGAGAACTTCCAGAAACACCTATAACAACTCAAGTTTTCCAAAGAGTAGAACCAAAAGAATTGCCACAAAGACCTGTTTCCATGGTTATTCCTGAATCAGCTTCAAACGATATTCAGGAAGAAATTGAGGATTATGTGGACCCTACAAGTTCTGATAAACCAAGAGCTTCTCCAATGAGAAGTAGTATTTCAAATGAGGATCCTAGAAGAAGAACTATCAGCTTCTTGAATCCATTGCTTGGAATGAACAGTAAACAAGATACAAATTTGATAGATGAAATGAAGAATCGTTTCAGTCTTAAAAAGAAATAAAAGATTTATTTGAATACAATCTTCTTGACTAATTGTTTGTAATTCTTTTTCTCATTAGTGGCTATTGGATTGGACTTGATTGACTTTTGATGTGTCGCAAGTTGTTTAGATTCTACCTTTTTCGCTTGTGTTGGTGCTTTGGTTGGTAAGACTTCCTTAATTCTTTTTATAGGGCTAACTCCCTTAATAGATTTGAAAGCAAAATCAACTTTTTTAGATGATAAGTGAAGAGGGTTAAAATCTTCAATTGTTTCTAAATTGTTTAGCTTTTGGTTCATTTCACTAAGTTGTTCTTCAGTATGTATCATGACTGGAATATGGACTGGTGGTAAAATCTCATCAGTTGTTGAAAGTTGTTGAATGTAAAGACATCTACATTGAGAGTCTGGAAATATTATGAAATGATACAATATTCCACTACCCTTAATGCTCGTACCATCAATGTTAGATGTTGAGGTGCAAACAATACCGAACTTTCCCTCGTTCAAAGTAGTACATAGAGAGGCTATATTCCCCTCATTTCTCTCCAAATCATGAATATCATAGGAAATGTCAGTAAATGGCACCATGACATATGATCTTTCAAAGAGCAATTCGTATGGAACAGAAGATAAGTGAACCTTACTTATAACTTGAATGTCAATGTTTTCAGAATGTGTCTCTGAAGCAGACTCATCATTAGCTGGAAGACGTATTTGAGCCATTGGAGAGTTTAACAAGAGAGCTGGTGTGGTATCGCTACTATCGATCATTTTCAGAGTCTTACTACAAATAAAACCTCTTGGCAATGTTTGGTAAAATAAATTTGAATTCACCTTTTCACCATGACACAAGCATAATCTTTCTTTCATTTCAACATTCAAACAATTAGAAGAACCAGTTGACAGAATGCTCAAATTTAGAGGCTCTTTGTCATTCATGAGAAATAACCTTGCTCCACCAATCTCTATCTTCATTAGATGTTTTGTTGATTGAAATAATTCTCTCGAGATACAAATAGGATCATTGAAAATTGAACTAATCCTGATGTTTGGATAGTTTTCAACACACTTGATAACCTCCTGATCAATGATAACTTCTTCCTCAAAATCATGAATAACCCTTACTATATGCAGGTCCTTATTTTCATTATACATTTGCTAAATCAAATATTAAATTTAGTTAAATATTAAATTGTAAAACATACACGAAATACTTCTTCAAGAGAATCTCCTTTAGAAAATTGATTCATTGTGAAGAGTATAATCTGAGTAGACTCACATTCTCCAACCATGTAATTATCAAGAAATGAGTTCAAGATGGAGATACTATTCGAAAGTGAATTTTTTCTAAAGCCTTCGAAAAGATTAACTAATATTGGAATACAAAATATCACATACCTTGATCCTTATCCGATGTGGATTTCATATTCCTTGCAATTGATTGTAAACTCAACTCATCGACTGGAATTAATTCTTCTACAATTGACTGATTAGTAATTTTGAGAAGGGAAAACAAAATCCTGTATTTCCTAGATGCTACCAATGACACTTTAAGAGCCCATTCCTTTAATGAATCCATTACATTATTCATCAATTCATTTCTCAATCCTGATTGAAGGCTAGATTGATCCACAATTAAATGAACGATTTGATTTGAGCGTGATTGATTAAGAGTCATCTTGAATGTTTTTTTTTAAATTGGAAATTTCTAAGGCTTTTCTCAAAAGTGATCCATTCATTTCACTGCGTTGTGTATTATTAATAGATTTGATAAATGAATCAGAGAAAGAGAGGAAGAGAAGCTGTCTGAGTATGGAGGAGCATATGAGCAATTAAACATAATAGGTATGGATTGAGATTTAAAATGTAATTGAATGATTTTGAAAATGAATAAATAGAGTCGTATTCAGCAATCCATTAAAGTCATCCATCAACGACATGTTAACGTTGAATAATGGATTTCTGCTGATGAAGGCTTGTTATTTTTGTTATTGGGTAATAATAAAATTATTGAGTGGCGCAGTTTGATTCTAATTTACATCCATCGTTGTCTTTCCTTTTTCTTTTTTTTAAATTTAAAAAAATGAAAATTATCTATTTGCTAGGAGCCTTGATAGTTCTCTTATCTGTTATTCTTCCACACGTTAAATCGGCAGATACAACTACCATTGACTGTACTAAACCATGTTGGCCAGGTATGGATCCACAAGGAAAACAAACCTCCTGTACAACAAAACAAGCAACCAAACTTGTTGTTGAATTGAGTAACAACGAAACCAGCAAATTTTATCCTTTCTGCGTTTTAGTTGACGAGTTATCCGAACTTACACTCAACGGTAGTACGTTTTATTATTTGAATGAAAATTTATTTATTATTATTATTGGATCTAATTCATCATGATGAAACTCTAAATTTTGTGGAATTTTAATACAACAACAGCAAGTTCTTTCATGAATGCTAGTGAAAATAGTACTGTCACTCTTTGGGTTGGAAGTTTTTCATCCGATAAATATTATTATAGATCTGTGAAGACTGTTAGCTCTAGAGAATCCTTCACTATGTACTACACTGTTGGTATTCAATTGTCTTCAGGAGTTTTGAATTCTACTTCAGTTTCTCAACCAATTAAGTTTGTTGAAAATTGTGATTCTGCTAAGGTTGCCTGTTCACTTGATCTAACATTGCCCTGTGTACGTGAAAAACAGTGTGGAATGTACTATGACCAGTCAACAGAGAAGCAACAAGATGTAAAAGTATTTATTTCTTGGACAGGAACTGATACCACTGGAACTCCATTAAGAAGTTATGGTTTATTGCCATCTAACTTCCGTTACCTTGCCTTTGAAAATTACTTTAACCAATTTGTTGGCCTTATCACTCCACAATAATTTTGTAACATCACACTATCGTTTTATTATTATAAACAACAACAAGAATATAAAAATATGACAAGATCATCATCTTGGTTTTCTTCCGAATCTTTCTTTTTAATATTGGGTGGTATTGCTTATTGGATTTTCTCAGTTTTCTTTTCTAATTATTCTAATCCTTCTTCTTCTAGACCTTCACTAGATGCTAACAGTAGTAATGGTGATGGAACATTCTTTCAATTTTTAAAACAATTTGCTCAAAAGGGAGGAATCAAACACATGTTTCCAGGAGATGATTCACGTGATTCTAGTATTCAATTTGAATTAATTTCACAAGTGCATTGTACTACTTCAGTTGGAAAACCCATCAGTGTCACGGTAAGAAATACACCAACCGATAGAAGAAGAATGAGAATGTTCGGAGGCTTTTAATTCATGATGATGATTTCTAGAAAGAAGGGAAATAGAATTACAATTCATAATATCATCAGACTAACATTGACAATTTAAGCTCATCCTATGTGTGTATTGGTTGGTTTGGTTTATTATGAATTGTATTAATCATCATCATTAATTTATTGGAACAACATTTTAATTTCATAATTTAAAAAAATGAGTTCGCGTATTGAATACATTTCACCTGAAGGATTGCGAGTTGATGGAAGACGTTCCCATGAAATTAGAAATATTAAATTTAAATTAAATTTATTTAGTAGAGCCGATGGATCAGCATATTATGAACAGGGCAATACACGTGTATTAGCTGCTGTTTATGGTCCGAGAGAAGTCAAAAATAAATCACAAATGAAGAATGATAGAGCAATTATTAATTGTGAATATAGTATGGCAACATTTAGTACAGGAGAAAGAAAGAGACAATTCAAAAAGGATAGAAGATCGACTGAAATTTCAGTTGTGATTAGACAAACATTTGAATCTGTAATTTTAACACATTTATATCCAAGAACACAAATTGATATTTTCATGCAAGTTCTTCAAGCTGATGGAGGTACTAGATGTGCTTGTATAAATGCTGCAACACTTGCCTTATTAGATGCAGGTATTCCAATGAAAGATTTTGTTGTTTCATGTGCTGCTGGATTTATTCAAGGTTCTCCATTAACAGATTTAAATTATATTGAAGATTGTGCTGGTGGTCCAGATGTACCAATTGCTCTTCTTCCAAAACATGATAAGGTCACTTTATTACAAATGGATTCGAAATTATCTTTGGATCAATTTGAAAAGGTTTTGGAACATGCAATAGAGGGTTGTAAACAAATTCACAAAGTTATAGATGAACAATTGAAGAAACATACGTATGCACTGGTGAATAAAAGAGGTCTGTTTTCGGCCTAATTATATTACATTGTAATATCCTTTATCTCTTTCTTTGTTATTGTTCTGAAGCCATGTAAAGGGTGAACTGATTTATATTTCAGAAATTAAGATAGTTGATGGCTACGGCCATATCACGATGAATGCACCTCATCCCGTCCGATTTGAGAAGTTAAGCATCGTCGAGCCACATCAGTACTGAGGTTGGAGACAACTTGGGAACCTGTGGTGCTGTAGTCTTTTTCTTGCAGATTTCACACTTTTGAACTTGGTTTTTCAACAATATTGGCTTGTTTTTATTGGTTTTCAATATTGATTCATTGAGATATTTCCACAACAAAACAAAATAACTAAATAACCAACACTATGAGCAAAATGCCAGCTAGAAATACTTCATCAAATTCTTCTTACGAAGATAGAATTCCAACAAAAACGGTCTGGTCAAGATCTAAACCAATTATAGATGGAACTAGACATCGTAATAAAATTGATTATCATCTTGCAAATTTAAATGGTAAACAAATTTCAGTGAAAAGATCTTCGAAAAATTCAATTGAAAAGAGAGCTAAACAACAATCAACCACCACTAAGAAGATTACCAAATCGAAAAAGATGTAAATTAACTTGTAACTAATTCAGTAAATTGTAAATAACGTTTTGAAATAGATGAAGTTTCAATTTAGAATTGATCAGAATATGAGAAACCAAAATTTGCATCAAGCAATTCAACATGGCAACAGTTCAATAAATACTAGGTTGATCAACCTTATCTATTTCTTCAAACAAAACCTGAACCAACAAGATTCTGTCTTCGTTGCCTTCACTGTTCATACAGTCAAAGACTGTAGCGGGATTGTCGCCATATTCCTGGCAGGCTTCCCGTCGTATCTAATTAATTGAAAATTTTTTTAATTGACATTGCTTCTAAGTAGCGATCTAGTAGAATTCGACTCTAAGTTACACAACTTAAAGGCAGTTATAAATATGGTTACTAAAGTTCAAAGTGTTAGATCATTAAGTACTGGTTGGAAATAATGCTCCAATTGTTAAAGTTATTGATAACTATAAGGATGAGCAAAATGGTTCTTTCATCCAATTTGATGGAACTCAATTGAAATGGTCATACATTTGCTATTTTACTGAGTTACGGATGTGGTTTGCCTTGTATTCAGTGGATTATATATAGAGTGAACTGATTTATATTTCAGAAATTAAGATAGTTGATGGCTACGGCCATATCACGATGAATGCACCTCATCCCGTCCGATTTGAGAAGTTAAGCATCGTCGAGCCACATCAGTACTGAGGTTGGAGACAACTTGGGAACCTGTGGTGCTGTAGTCTTTTATCTTTTTGTCTTTTTGTGGAATAGAATGACCATTCAATTAGAAACAGTAAAAGTATGAAACAAATTTGTTGTTTTATTTCATATAAATAGGCTTCTCCCATATTTGTCAAGCTAATGAAATAATTTTCATAATATGGAATTATTGACACAACTTTTGAATAACATCTGTCAATTTTAATTTCAATTCCAGATCTTTCATCCTTCAAGATGAAAAGTTATAGTTCATCGTCACTATCTTCATCACTTTCTTCATATAAAAGATAAAGCTGTCCCTCCTTTCATCCACATATAATACATCAATATTATTGTAATCTGATTGATTTAAATTAATTTCTCTTTTTTTTGATCCATTCAATAAATCCATTACATAGATTGTATTAATATTATGTATGATATACATTTCATTCTTTGATTTAGCACAATTCATTTTATACTTTGAACTAATCTTACTTTCCCAAATAGGAGATTCTTTTGAATAATCTGTTACATTATCTAATATTTTATATTTCTTAATACAATCTCTTGTTCCAATATAAACATTCTGAAATTGACTGTCAATCTGAACAGAACTAAATAAAGGTAATTTAAATTTAAGTTTCCATGATTTACATTCTGAATCAAATACATAACATTGTTTCTTGGTAGTTATGGCAATTATTAAATTATTTAATTGCTTAGTTGTAACTGTAGTTAAATATGTAATACCAGCAAGTTCTGGAATTGTATCTATTTTATGGAAAGATCAACTAGGAGGAAATTAATTTTGAAATAATGGATGGAATAATGGATGGAATAATATCAGTTTTACTAATTCTTGTTCATCTTCGTGCTGTTCTCTTTGGGGAATTTCACTACATATTGCAGCTTTAAGCTTTTTGGAGTGCTGATCATTTATACTAATTTGTCGCAGTTGACTTTCTCTTCATTTTTTTTAATTTGGGAGGAAATTGGAAGTTTTTTTAGAGGAATAAATTTCTGAATTTGACCATTAAATTGAGCAAACACATATCTTTCAATTTATTCAAATATTGGGATCATCCAGATTCATTTATTTACATTGTTATTTTTTATTTAAAATTAAAAAAAATGCAAACAATTCAAAAGGCATTTAATATTGATCATTCTTTAAATTGGATCGGAAAGGAATTAAAAATATATGATCGTTCCAATGATAATGAAGATAAATCCTATGATGAATGGTTATTAAATTATTCGGATACACTTGTTGCTGTTTCAAGGGATTGTAAATTAGTTGGAATTGGACATTATCGTCATTGTTATTTATGTATATATGATAATTCTATAAATGAATTTGAATTAATTCAAGTAAATTCACCATGTAAATATGAAGGGTAAATATGAATATTATTATTTTAATATTTATTTGGATTAAGAGAGAAAATTACTTGTTTAATGTGGATTTCATTTAGTAATCAAAATTTTCTAATGATTGGATCTTCGGAAGGTTATTTGAGAATTTATGATGTTCAACAAGATAAAATTATTCGTGAAGAGAGATTTCACGATTTGGAAATTGTTAAAATTCGATCACAAAGTGTTTTTCACAACACACTTCTTCCAAATTTTCAAAAAGAAATTATTTTAATAATATATCCTAATCATGTCATCACTATTGATCCTCTCCATCTCAAAAAGGAATTAAATAGTGAAAATCCTTCCATGGATTTGGATGATTTAGAATACAAGAAATGGAATTTACAAGAATTTGCTAAACTTAATGATGCTTGTTGTTTATATTCTCATTGTTCTGATTCTTCAATTTTTGAAGTGATGGAAGAAAAGAGTGAATTTGATATTGTAGCGGTTGGTAAATCAACACTAGCTCTCTACTCAACAGCTAATGAAATTGTTGAATATGTGAGAAAGAGAACAAGAGTGAAGAAAATTGCAACACAAGTAGCAAGCAAAGTTTATTCTCTTGCATCCAATTACAGCTCATGGTTATGGGGAGGAAATAAGGAAGTTGAGCAACCGAGTGAACCTGAAGAACCAGAAATATTACCAGGTACACGTATTCCAATTTCCAATCGATTCATAGATGAAAAGAGAGAAATATTTCATGCTGATTTGGATTATACAGGAAAATATTTGGCAACGAGTGATTCTTTGGGAAGAATTTTAATATTTGATTTATCAACCATGACTGTTATGAAAGTATTTAAAGGATACAGAGAAGCTCATTGTTATTGGTTTTTCACTGGATCAGAACCTGAAAATATGAATAGTGAATCAAATATTGAATTATTATTGATATTTGCACCTAGGAGAGGCATATTGGAATGTTGGACCATTGATGGAAGGAGATTATATGCACTAACCGTTGGAACTGATAAGAGATTTATTAAGGCATCTGGAAATTTCATTGAAGGAAAAGAAACAACCTTTCATCCTTCACAATTTTATCTCATCTCACAAACAGATGGATCCATTCAACAAGTAGAATTTGACATTTCACTTGAAAAGATACAAAAAAGTGATTTTATTGATAATTCCTCTTCTTCAGGTTCTGCAAATCCATTCAAATTACTAATGGAAAATAAACTCAATTAATTCAACAATACAACAATACATTCAACAGCTTCTATTAAATTATTGAACATTACAAATTACAAAAAAATGTGGTTACTCGTAGAAACACAACAATTCGTCATCAATAATAGTGAAGACATATCGGAACCAACACCATCCGATTCTTCTTCTATTGCAATAATTCCATCAGCAACATCATCCAATATTACTAACACTAGTGGTGATGATAATAATCAGCAACAACATCAAGAATCAATTACATCCTCCTCTTCATCCTCTTCATCATCAACAATAATTTTGAATAATTCATTTCTTCATGAAGCACCTTTGAATGTAAATTTAACTGAATTAAATTCAGCACTTTCAAGAATTGTTAAAGGAAGACATGTTTTATTTTCATGTTTTGAATATTTACTTTCTAATCAATTAATTAAAAAGGCTAAAGATGAACAAGAATTAAAAGAAAAAGAATCAATTTTATATAATGAATTATTTCCAATATTTCAAAATTGTTGTGACAAATCATTTATAATAAGTCATAAAATTCCAATTACACCTCAAATAATTCATGAAGAAAAGACAAATTTAAAAAAGATTTGTGAAAAACATTTAAATTCAAATAATTTTATAACTTTATGTAAACTTATTGATGCAATTGAAAAGAATACAGATTATATTCACTCAATAACATGTTTTAATGGTAAAAAGAGTCTTTCACATTCAGATTATAAAAAGTATGATGATTTGAGACGAGTATTTGCAACAGATAATGAAAAAACAAAAATTAACATCAAGATTGAAATTAAATTGAATACACCAGTTCATATTCATTTAACTAAATGTGAATTTGCACCTCCCCTAATAGAAAACAAGAAGAGAAAGGCAAGACAATTAACAAATCTTGAAGAAGAAATGCTTTCCAATAATGATGAAAATGGATCTTTCTTTCATATTAAAAAGAAGAAGGTTGAAAAGTATGGTCCAAGAAGATTGAAAATTCCAGATGATCTCGCAATTAAAAAGGAACAATTGGAATATATTGGAGAATCAAGCATGTTAAAAAATAGATTAAAGAATGAAAGATTACAGAAAATGCTTTTAGAAGTTGATGCTAATTATGATAGAGAACAAGTTTTGGATTTCTTTTTGGAAACTGAACCTGAATTTTTAATATTCTGTGAAGAGTTACTTTACATTATGGGAAGAAGAGATGATAATGATTTGAAACAAATTCATGAAGTTAATGCTAAATATGAACAAATGAAACAGAATAAACAATAAGATTATAGTACTTTAGAGAATTTGCCTTAATATATTTTCATGTGGTGTATCTTTGAAGATTACAGATGAAACAATTGTATTCAAATGAATTAGATTAATAGACATTTTAGATTTACCGTGAGTGAACCATCAGGATTAAATCACCTCACTCTGCTCAGTTTATTTACAGTTTTACAATACCAAATTTTGAATAAATTCCTTAAAAAGCTTTGCCAATTGTTGTACATACTAAAAGTCTAGTGCCCACAAAAACAGGAACAAAAAGGCGACAATTCCAAGCAAGACCTAAATGTTCAACTAGCCTGTGTGAAAGCAGAGAAAAAAAAGTCGCGCAATTCTTTTGAAATTCTCATTTTCGCGCTTAATTCGCTGTAGACGCAAATTGTCTGCACAATGCTTTTTTGATTCTCAAACAACCATAAGCCGAATGATAGTGTAAAAATAAGCTCGTTGGTTTTTCGCGTTCCGCGTTTCTCTTTCTTCGTGGATATCAAGCCAAACAAAAAAGCGAAAGATGTACCCACAACCACAAAGTATTAATCAACACTACCCTCCACCAACATCATCATCAATTTTACCTTCAATTCCATCAACAACAAGTTTTACTAATACCAATGGTGGCTCTACTATTCTTCATCATCAATACGTGAATAATAGTAATAACAATGGATTGATTAATTCCTCTTCACAATCCAATCAATATGGTTATCAACAACAACAAAATGATGATTTAAATAAGAAAGCTTTAACATTACTTTTCAATAGAACTCCATCAAAACCAGCTACAACTTATTATGATTCGAAGTGTTATGCTACTTCCGGTGTTAGTACTGCCTTACATTATCATGATTCCTCCAATCATCACTCGAAAAACATGTTCAGTCAACAACAATACTATCCAAATTATTTGGTTCAAAATATTTCAACAACAACTCAACAACCTGTTAATAATACGACTAACATGTACAATCAATTCAATCAAATTTACCCAACCACTACCAGTGCACACGCTCCAGTTAATCCTGTGAGCGCTCACACTATTCCATCCCCTCTTCTTTCCAAAACTCAAACTACTACTTTCCACAATAATATTGTTGAATCTGGTGTCATCTCCAATACTACCAATGTTACCTCCGTTAAGACTGTTAGCACTCCTGAACAATCCACTATTGATCAAAAAGTGATATCTTCCACAACAAATAATTTGCAATCCTTTAATGAAATTATTGGAATGATAGACGAAAAAAAGAAGCGGAAGGACTCATCAGATCAACAACAAAACAAGAAGAGAAAAAAGGAACCTGTCCAAGTTAAGGAAGAAGATGAAGAGGAGGAATGTGAAGAAGAAGTTGTCGAAGAAGATTTTGTTAATGGTTCTTCCACTGAAAAATTGTTGCCAATAAGAGCTCTCGCTCATCTTGTTGGACTTTCTAAAGATGAAGGTAAAACATGGAGATACAGAGATGTTCGTAGAGCTTTATTCGAGAAGACATCAAAGGAACACAGCAACTTTATTGAAAAGAATCAACAACATTCAATTCTTAGACAAAGACTTCCTCACAAGTTGACTCTTGTTAGCTTCTGTAAAAGGATTATGTTGCTTGTCTTCCACTTTATTATAAGAGATGGTAGAGAGCCAAAGTTCTTTTTGCGCACTCATGTCAAGAAGGATCTTATTGAAAATACCTTAGAAAACGAGGCACCTGAATTTTACAAGAAGATTAATTGCAATATTGCCATGAAGATACACGCTTTCATTTGTACTGGTTTATCAATTGAGCAAGCTGCAAAAAATGTTCTTCAAAATATTCCACAAGGTGATAAATCTGCCGTAGCAACAGTCAACGTTACTCAATGCTCTAGTTCAACAAATAGTTCTGAACAACATTCATCCAATTCTATAGAACCAAAAACTAGTCCAATTCTTGATTCTCCAACTCTTTCCCCAATCAATCCAACACTCCCTTCGCTTCGTGATTTGCTGAAACAACCAAGTGCTCTGTCAGCTCACGTTAATTGTCAATCCTGTCCACACTGTAAGCAAGAGATTTAAAAAGGCAACCAGTTAAACATCAAGTCCAAGATGAATCCTTTTGATTCAAATTTTGAAATAAAAAAATGTACGAAAACAAGCTAAACAGTTACAATAACAAACAAGGTTCAACGTTATATCTGGTTGGTGAATTAATGTCACTTTCACATGCTGTATTTCCAGGAGAGCACGTATTCAAAGTTTCTTCCACTTCAGTTTCAGAATTTGAACCTTTTAAAATTGATGATACTAATTCCGATCTTACAAAGATTGCTGATGCTATTTATCAAAAAGTGGTTCATTTACCAAATATCAATGTTGTAAAAGGTATGAAATTTGCGTTACTTGCGTTTGTTAAATTTAGTATTATAATAATAATAATATCTGTAAAAATGATGTTGAACAAAATCAATCGATTAACACTGTGATATTTAGTAATTTCTGGTCGTCATCACACTCATCTCATCACATTCGAAGGAAGAATTTTGAGTTTTGGAACAAATGGTAATGGTGAATTATGTTGTGGAGTATCTGGAGCATTAGGTGGTTCTCCAATTAGAGGTCTCATTAGAGCTGAAGGTTTGTTTTTAATGATTATAAGTTTGATTGTAAATTCATTTGTTAACAAATTACAACAACAACAACAATATAGGTGTTATCAATGAATATAAAATAATTGACGGAGCTGGAGGTGGATATCACAGTATTTTCATTTCAATTGATGGTTCAGTATTTGTAAATGGATCTAATTCAGCTAATCAATTGGGAATTTCAGATACTGAATCTCAAAAGAAACCAGTTAAACTTCCAAGTGATTATTTTGATGGTCAACCTATTTGTAAAGTAGGAGCTAACAATACTCATTCTGTATTTATTACAAGAAATTCTCAAGTTTATGTTGCAGGATCTGATTCTAATGGATGTTGTGCAGGTATTAAAAGTAGTTCAGTACCTTTATTATTGAAATTTCCAATACAATTTACACCAATTGATGTCAGTTGTGGTTATGATGATACTAAATTTCTAACAAGTCAAGGTGTGT